>NC_056054.1:73651476-73954506 GCF_016772045.2 Ovis aries | reverse complement strand
AGCAACAGTTAGAACTGGACATGGAACAACAAACTGGTTCCAAATTGGGAAAGGAGTATGTCAAGGCTGTATCTTGTCAGCCTGCTCATTTAATTTATATGTAGAGTACATCATGCAAAATGCTGGGCTGGATGAAGCATAAGCTTGGAATCAAGAATGCAGGGAGAAATATCAGTAACCTCAGATATGCAGATGACACCACCCTTATGGCAGAAAGCAAAGAACAAAGAGCCTCTTGGTGAAAGTGAAAGAAGAGAGTGAAAAAGCTGACTTAAAACTCAACATTCAAAAATCTAAGACTATGGCTTCCAGTCCCATCACTTCCTGGCAGGTAGATGTGAAAACAGTGACAGACTTTATTTTCTTGGGTTCCAGAATCACTGCAGATGGTGATTGCAGCTATGAAATTAAAAGATGCTTGCTCCTTGGAAGAAAAGCTATGACCAACCTAGACAGCATATGAAAAAGCAGAGACGTTACTTTGCTGACAAAGGTCCAACTAGTCAAAGCTATGGTTTTTCCAGTTGTCGTGTATGGATGTGAGAGTTGGACCATAAAGAAAGCTGAAGTGAAGTGAAGTCGCTCAGTCATGTCTGACTCTTTGGGACCCCATGGACTGTACCCTACCAAGCTACTCTGTCCATGGGATTTTCCAGGCAATAGTACTGGAGTGGATTTCCATTTCCCTTCTCCAGGGGATCTTCCTGACCCAGGGATCAAACCCGGGTTTCCCGCATTGTAGACAGATGCTTTACCATCTGACCCACCAGGGAAAGAAAGCTGAACACTGAAGAATTGATGCTTTAAAAACTGTGGTGTTGGAGAAGACTCTTGAGAGTCCCTTGGTCTGCAAGGAGATCAAACTAGTCAATCCTAAAGGAAATCAGTCCTGAATATTCATTGGAAGGGCTGATGCTGAAGCTGAAGCTCCAATACTTTGGGTGCCTGCTGTGAAGAACTGACTCATTGGAAAAGACCCTATGCTGGGAAAGATTGAAGGCAGGAGGAGAAGGGGATGACAGAGTATGAGATGGTTGGATGGCATCACCAACTCGATGGACATGAGTTTGAGCAAGCTCCAGGAGTTAGTGATGGTCAGGGAAGCCTTGAGTGTTACAGTCCGTGGAGTCACAAAGAGTGGGACATGACTGAGTGACTGAACTGACTGACTGACTGATACAGTGCATAGGCCTATGTGTATGTTATATCCTTTCTGATTATCATATATTTAAACTTCAAAGGAGAATAATAGAAGTAACAATACATCATTAGCATTTCCAAAAATAATAACTTTTATATATTTTTGAAAAGCCTCTAAAGTGAAAGTGTGTCTGGAGATATATGGTAAGTTCCACCACTGAACAAGAACATTGAAAATTTTCCCTATAATGGTATTTCATAATTTTGTATTCTTTGCCATAAATTACTTTCCAAATTACTCTCTGTGCTGAATTGAACAGACAGCATAAGCAAAGCTACGTGCTTTAGAGAGAAAAAAGCAAAGAGGGGGGAAAAATGTTCTTTAGCAAATACTCATTCCTCTTGGAAAGTATCATTTTCTTATGCTGGGTTCTTAGAAGTGTCTGAAATTTGAATCAATACTAGCCCTCAAAGAGCACACAATTTATTTGGGCAAGGTGGATTGATAGAATACGAAATAGATAAAAATAATCTTTGGTGGTGGTTTAGTCACTGAGTTGAGTAGCCTGCCAAGCTGCTCTGTCCATGGGATTTCCCAGCCAAGAATACTGGAATGGGTTGCCATTTCCTCTTCCAGGGGATCTTCCCAACCGATGGGTAGAACTTGGTCTCCTGCATCACAGGCATCTCTACCCACTCCTACTGCTTAAACTATGATCTATCTGTTATGGCCAAAATACTCCCTGGATATTATCTCCACTCCCATCTCTCTTACAACCTGATCAAGTGCTCTGACAGTCCTTTCAGTTCAGTTCAGTCGCTCAGTCGTGTCCGACTCTTTGCGACCCCATGAATCGCAGCACATCAGGCCTCCCT
Organism: Ovis aries; assembly: GCF_016772045.2. Classification (NCBI taxonomy): domain Eukaryota; kingdom Metazoa; phylum Chordata; class Mammalia; order Artiodactyla; family Bovidae; genus Ovis; species Ovis aries. Next base: position 73,952,490 of record NC_056054.1, on the reverse strand, counting down.
GTCCATCACCAACTCCTGGAGTTCACTCAGACTCAGGTCCATCGAGTCCATGATGCCATCCAGTCATCTTATCCTCTGTCGCCCCCTTCTCCTGCCCCCAATCCCTCCCAGCATCAGAGTCTTTTCCAATGAGCCAACTCTTTGCATCAGGTGGCCAAAGTACTGGAGTTTCAGCTTTAGCATCATTCCTTCCAAAGAAATCCCAGGGTTGATCTCCTTCAGAATGGACTGGTTGGATCTCCTTGCCGTCCAAGGGACTCTCAAAAGTCTTCTCCAACACCACAGTTCAAAAGCATCAATTCTTTGGTGCTCAGCTTTCTTCACAGTCCAACTCTCACATCCATACATGACTTCTGGAAAAACCATAGTCTTGACTAGACGGACCTTAGTCAGCAAAGTAATGTCTCTGCTTTTGAATATGCTATCTAGGTTGGTCATAATTTTTCTTCCAAGGAGTAAGCGTCTTTTAATTTCATGGCTGCAGTCACCATCTGCAGTGATTTTGGACCTCCAAAAAATAAAGTCTGACACTGTTTCTACTGTTTCCCCATCTATTTCCCATGAAGTGATGGGACCGGATGTCATGATCTTCGTTTTCTGAATGTTGAGCTTTAAGCCAACTTTTTCAATCTCCTCTTTCACTTTCATCAAGAGGCTTTTTAGTTCCTCTTCAATTTTTGTCCTTTACTGATGCTATAAAACTAAATTGCAAGAGCTACTTTTTTTTTCCTACCTTAAGAAGTTCATAGATCTCAATATCAGAAAAACAAACAAACAGCCCAATCAAAAAATGGACAGAAGACCTAAACAGACATTTCTCCAAAGACAAACAGATGCCCAATAAACACATGAAAAAATGCTCAACATCAGTAATTATCAGAGAAATGCAAATCAAAACTACAATGAGGTATTACTTCACATCAGTCAGAATGGCCATCATCAAAAAATCTACAAACAATAAATGCTGGAGAGGATGTGGAGAAAAGGGAACCCTCCTGATAGAGCCATTATGGAAAACAGTATGGAGATTCCTTTAAAAACTAGGAATAAAGCTATCATATGACCCAGTAATCCCACTATTGGGTTTATATACTGAGAAAACCACAATTTTAAAAGACACATACCCCAGTGTTTATTGCAGCAATATTTACAATAGCCAGGACATGGAAGCAACCTAGATGTCCTTCAACGGATGAACTTTGGATAAAGATGATGTGGTGCATATATACAGTGGAATATTGCATAGCCATAAAAGGAATGAATGAGTTGTAATGAGGTGGATGGACCTAGATACAGAGTAAAATAAATCAGAAAGAGAAAGACAAGTATTATATATTAATGCATATATATGGAATCCAGAAAAATAGTGCTGATGCACCTAGTAGAGAATGAATGGACTTGTGGACACAGTGAGGGAAAGTGAGGATAGGATGAACTGAGGAAGTAACATTAACATAAATACTCAATCCTGTGCAAAATAGTTCGTGGAAAGTTGCTATATACCACAAGGAGCCCAGCCTGGTGCTCTATGATGACCTAGAGGGGTGGGATGGGAATAAGTGAAAAACAGCAGGGAGGGGAGGGAAGCTCACAGGGAGGATATATATATATATATGTGTGTGTGTGTGTGTGTGTGTGTGTGTATGTATGTATGTGTATATATATACATATGTATACATACACATAATTATGACGGATTCACATTGTTGTATGGCAGAAACCAACACAACATTGTAAAGCAATTTTACACCAATTAAACAATTGAAATAATACTGTAACCTTCTGGTCATTAATTCTTCCTTTTCCTTCACATCCTCTCATTGAATTAATTCCCCAGTCTGTCTCTGAAAAAGTTATTAAATTCTCTTCCTTTCTACTGCCTGAGTTCATATCATTATTCTTGGCTTGCACCATTTCCAAGAGCTATTCCAGGGTCTCTTCATGCAATCCATCCTCATCTTTCCTACTAGTTATCTAATATAAATCTGATTATATAGAGCCTTTATTTAAATACTCACAATTTCTATCTGTAAAGAAGACTAAACTCCTGAGCATGACAGACAAGACTCACCTTTTCTAGTCTTATCTCCCTACTCCCATACTATATTCCATCAATATTGAACTATTCATATGAGTGGAAAATAATGGAAAGTCTTTCCCATTACTCTGAGCCTCTGCACACATATCTTTTATTGCATTAAGATGCCTTCCTTATCCCATTTATTCCTTCTGGCAAATGCTTACATACTTTTAGTACTCTAGTCAAATGTCACTTCTTTTGTAGCATTAGTTTATCCTTCCCACATGCTCTCACAGCACAGTTATAGATACATCTCAATTATAACCATGGCAATATGGTTGGCCTATGTTTTCTTTGCTAGATTGTTGGTCCTATTTGCAATTTGTTAGGAGAAAATTTACCAAGTCTAGGCTGAGAAATCAGGGAAGGATTCCAGTAACACAATTCAGTCTCAAGAATAAGTAAAAACCAGCAGGCCAGGAAAGAGAAGTAAGAACATTATAGGAAGAAGGACAAACATGCACAAAAAGCAATGTTATGTACTTTGATCCGTAAGTACTATTTACTAGTGGTAAAGTTGGAAATATGTATATATAGGCTAAGGGAAATACAAAAAGGGATTAAAAAAATAATTTTAAGATGTTGCAAAATACTTGGATGAGCTGAGCTATCTGTGAGGATGTATCAAGATTTTGTTCAACTGTGCTTACTAATTATAGCAAAAAAATACTGATCCGAGTTGGAATTTGCTGGTCAGATATGGCATAAGTAGACAGGTAAAAGGGAGGTGAATTTGAGTGACAGTGGTACAGAAGACAGTTCTTAGTCCCAGACTATGTAGAAGAACTGACAAGAATCGAGGAACATAGGCTCTGTTTTCAGAAAACCACATAAACTGTGATTGAAAAATTGAAAGTAGTAATTCGTAGAATGACTACATCTTCATTAAGCACTTCAATTCTGTTCACTCACTCAGTTGTATCTGACTCTTTGCAAACCCATGGACTGCAGCACGCCAGGCTTTCCCGCCTGTCCATCACCAACTCTCAGAGCTTGCTCAAACTCATGTCCATTGAATTGGTGATGTCATCCAACCATCTCATCCTCTGTTGTTCCCTTCTCCTCCTGCCTTCAATCTTCCCCAGCATCAGGGTTTTTTTTTTTTCCCCAATGAATCGGTTCTTTGCATCAGGTGGCCAAATTAATGGAGCTTCAGCTTCACCATCAGCCATTCTAATGAATATGCAGGACTGATTTCCTTTAGGATTGACTGGTTTGATCTCCTTGCAGTCAAGGCACTCTCAAGAGTCTTCTCCAACACACAGTTCAAAAGCATCAATTGTTCAGTGTTCAGCTTTTTTTATGGTCCAACTCCCACATCCATACACAACAGTTGGAAAAACCATAGCTTTGACTAGTTGGACCTTTGTCAGCAAAGTAATGTCTCTGCTTTTTCATATGCTGTCTAGGTTGGTCATAGCTTTTCTTCCAAGGAGCAAGCATCTTTTAATTTCATAGCTGCAATCACCATCTGCAGTGATTCTAGAACCCAAGAAAATAAAGTCTGTCACTGTTTTCACATCTACCTGCCAGGAAGTGATGGGACCGGAAGCCATGGTCTTAGATTTTTGAATGTTGAGTTTTAAGTCAGCTTTTTCACTCTCTTCTTTCACTTTCACCAAGAGGCTCTTTGTTCTTTGCATTCTGCCATAAGGGTGGTGTCATCTGCATATCTGAGGTTACTGATATTTCTCCCTGCATTCTTGATTCCAAGCTTATGCTTCATCCAGCCCAGCATTTTGCATGATGTACTCTACATATAAATTAAATGAGCAGGCTGACAAGATACAGCCTTGACATACTCCTTTCCCAATTTGGAACCAGTTTGTTGTTCCATGTCCAGTTCTAACTGTTGCTTCTTGACCTACATACAGATTTCTCAGGAGGAGGTAAGATGGTCTGGTATTCCCATGTCTAAGAATTTTCCACAGTTTGCTGTGATCCACACAGTCAAAGGCTTTAGCGTAGTCAATAAAGCAGAAGTAGATGTTTTTCTGGAATTCTCTTGCTTTTTGTATGATCCAGCGGATGTTGGCAATTTGATCTCTGGTTCCTCTGCCTTTTCTAAATCCAGCTTGAACATCTGGAAGTCATGGTTCAGGTACTGTTGAAGCCTAGCCTGGAGAATTTTGAATATTACTTTGCTTGCATGTGAAATGAGTGCAATTGTACAATATTTGAACATTCTTTGGCATTGCCTCTCTTTGGGATTGGAATGAAAACTGACCTTTTCTGGTCCTGTGGCCACTGCCGAGTTTCCCATATTTGCTGGCTATTGAGCGCAGCACTTCAACAACATCATCTTTTAGGATTTGTAATAGCTCAATTGAAATTCCATCACCTCCACTAGCTTTATTTGTGGTGAGGCTTCATAAGGCCCACTTGACTTCACATTCCAGGATGTCTGGCTCTAGGTGAATGATCACACCATCATGGTTATCTGGGTCTTGAAGATCTTTTTTGTATGGTTCTTCTGTGTATTCTTGCCACCTCTTCTTAATATCTTCTGCTTGCATTAGATCCATACCATTTGTGTCCTTTATTGTGCCCATCTTTGCATGAAAGATTCCCTTGGTATCTCTAATTTTCTTGAAGAGATCTCTAGTCTTTCCTATTCAATTTTTTCCTCTATTTCTTTGTATTGATCACTAATGAAGCCTTTCTTATCTCTCCTTGTTATTCTTTGGAGCTCTGCATTCAGATGGATATATCTTTCCTGTTCTCCTTTGCCTTTAGCTTCTCTTCTTTTGGAACTTCTCTTCATTAAGCACTTGCTATGTGCCAAATACTGTCTTAAGCACTCAGGATAGACCAGGAAAAAAAAAAAAAAAAAAAGACAAAAAATCCCCATGATGTTTGTTGAAGTTCAAATTTTCAGAGGTAAAAGAAAGCGCATATGTTGCCATGGGTATGGATGACTGAAGTATTGTGAAGATATGGGAGTTTAAGATAACATGAAAGTGTAAGGAGAATGTATTCCTCAAGTCACAAACATGGGTAGGCAATTAGTCAAGGCATTTGTTACCGCTTGGGTGGTAAGACAAAAAGCCAGGTCCAAGTCTTCAGTCAATGTGAAGGAGTGAATAGGAGGTTGGTATGTTGTAGAGATGAAAATGGGCAAAGGAAGGTGGGATCAGATGCAACCATTTCACTGGAGTAGGAATGTTTTTTAAAAGGAGGTGGAGAGAAGCTGTAGCTGAGAGGGGAAAAAAAATAGCATGCCCTACGCTCTATCCCAGTGGGATATACATAAAATGAGAAGCATTAGGTTTCAGTTAAGGTAGTGGGAAAGGTATTATATGAATGCAATAAGGACTGTATTTACCATGGAATGAGTGTTCCACAGTCCTGATAAAAAGGGCAAGGAGGAAGGTTAGCAGTTGGAAGTTGGCTCAGAAAAGAGAAAGCACAGAAAAGTATGAGGATGAATATATAATAAATGATAAATGATTTGAGGAAATTACATTTTGGGCAGCAATCAAGAAGTGGAGTTGGCTGACTTGATGTTACAAAAAAAGTATAGGTGCATCAGGTTGAGTCCAGATTCTAGAGAGACCTCTTCAGTTAGAGGCTCTACGACTTTGGAATTTATATAAATTACTTCATGTAGAGCTTGCACATACCAGTTCTAAGCTGAGAGTCCCTTGGACTGCAAGGAGATCCAACCAGTCCATCCTAAAGGAACTCAGTCCTGAATATTCTTGGAAAGACTGATGCTGAAGCTGAAACTCCAATACTTTGGCCACCTGATGCAGACAGCTGACTCATTTGAAAAGACCCTGATGCTGGGGAAGATTGAGGGCAGGAAGAGAAGGGGATGACAGAGGATGAGATGGTTGGATGGCATCACCAACTCAATGGACATGCGTTTGGGTGGACTCTGGGAGTTGGTGATGGTCAGGGAGGCCTGTCGTGCTGTGGTTCATGGGGTCGCAAAGGGTTGGACATGACTGAGCGACTGAACTGAACTGAAAGTCCAGGGGAGTGCTGCCAAGTTGAATGGGGCCAGTTACCAATTATAGGCTGATGCCCTGGGAGGTCTGATCTGTGGATATTGAAGCCAGGGCAAGAGTAGGTCCCTGGTGGAAATGGAGGCCAATGTACTGAGAAACTCAGAGTAGATTGAGGTCTCAGTGCATTAATGTCGATAAAAACAGAAACGCCCAACTTAAAAGACTCAGTAGCAAAGAATACCCTCATCTGGTGTCTGATAACACAGCTCCAACAGAAAGTGAGGCTAGTTTTGTTTGTCTCATCACTTGGTTCTAAAGGCCAGAGTCTGAGGTAGGCAGGAAGACAGGATAAAGAACATTCCAGTCAAAAGAAAACTCTGCATATTTATGGAGGTATCTGATAAAATGTTATCTCTAAAGGTCTGTGGGCTGATAGTAGGATTAGTTTTTAAAACAAGGGCTCAGGCTTTGCTGTGTACCATGCAACTTTGGTAGTAACACCTTCTGAGCCTCATTCTCTAGTATGGAAATAACGTGTGCCTCACACTGTTGCTAGGCTTCCTGGGTAGTGCTAGTGATGAACAACCCACCTACAGATTCAGAAGACATAAAAGACAAGGTTTGAACCCTGGGTCAGGAAGATTCCCTGGAGGAAAGCATGGCAACCTCCTCCAGTATTCTTGCCTGGAGAATTCCATGGACAGAGGAGCCTGGCAGGCTGTGGTCCATAAGGTCACAAAGAGTTGGACACAACTCAAGTGACTGAGTCTGCACACACTCTGTTGCCACAGGAATTAAATATGTAACTGTAGATTCAGCATTGTGTTACTAGCAAATGCTCTTCAAGTTCTAGCTATTATAATACATAATACAGACAACTGTAACTCCAGACCCACAGGACATCAGATTTGTGTTTCCTGTTGTCACTGCTCCAACATGTGTCATTTCCTAAAGCTTTATTAAACCCACACGCCCCCACCCCACCCCCACTATATGAAAAAGGAGACAAGATGTTTTCATGATCATCCTTCCCTTAGGAGAAAGATGGAATACAGCAGAAAGTTCTGGCTCTCCTGTGCAAAAATGCAGTAAAAAGATCTTATGATAAAAATGTACAAGATTTACATTGAAAGGACAGAAGAAATGTTACACATGTAAAATTGTCAGGGATAAAAGGTATATAGAGAAGCAACCAGGACCAAGAATAAAAAAAAAAAAAAAGATCTTTTCTCCATCTTCCTTAGACTGAAGGGCATGGATAGTTTGCTTTTAGTACTGGTTGTATAGACAAATTAAAGGAATGTGTCTCCTTCAAGCACTACAAATCTAACAAAGCTAGATTAGGTCCATGATTGATTTTGATCATGTCTTTATCTGTCAGGAAGCATTTAACAGGAGGCTTCCTGTGTGCTGTTTTGGATTTGTCAGGAATCCTCTGTTCCTTATTAATTCCTGAATATTCAGGAATTAAGAGGAGAGGCAAGCCTCTCCCAGGGCTGAAGAATCCAGGCATTTCCTTTGTTGGTTTTTCAATACCATAAGTACCCTCTTCCTTCTTGTGAACCATACCATAAAAGTGATTGTTTACAACTCTAACATGGATCGCCTATGTTTTATAAGTCTGGAATTTTAATCTTTATTTTTGCTGAGAATATCTCTTGTAAGACAGTATATATGCCCACACCATGTTGATTAAAACACCTTTGTTCCATCAGAGGTTTGGTCCCCATGTCTTCTCTCTCTCTCTCTCTCTCTCTCTCTCTCTCTCTCTCAGGTTATTTCTTTGGAGCTCAGAGGCCCTCTGGGTTCACTTCCCTGCCCCAGCTTCTAAGACCCTCTTGAGAAGGTGCTCTGTGCCTTCACCCCATCGAGAGGGCACTTGAGGCCTTCATGAACAGAGCAAGTCCCGTGTCAGGGACTTTATTGGTTTTCTGCATAAACCAAGGAATATCAGCCTCTTCTCTCTTCTTTACTTTCTTATCATTGACTCCGGACCACCAGGTTCTGGTCCATTAAAGGACCTCAACATTTATCATAGCAAATAAAACTATAAATTTAGGTTCTTAGAGAACACATTATACTTTCCCCCCGCTCGGACAGGGAAAGAAAAGAGTACACCATGACTCCAGACCTCTATATTCAACAAGTGTTGAGTATAAATACAAAGAAGAAAAGGACACATCTAACCTCGTGTTCTTTCAAAAATCCCGTTACAATATTGTATGACTGCTGCTTTCTGTGTCTTGTTCAAATCATCTGAATTGTCTCTTATCTCTTGCTTCAACAAATCTACAAGGAACCACATACTTAAGCTCTCCTTCCCTAATAGAAAAAAACTTTTTTTTTACTGGTATACTAGTACTTGTGTACACATGTTCAGATTAAGAATTCAGTAAAAATAGATGGCGAATGGAAACAAAATTTGGATTAATTTTGCCAATTATTTTGCATTTATTACACCATGAGTTAGACCACGATGGCATGGAGTTTATGAAGTAAATATATTAAATATAGATGAATGAGTCCTTGGATCTCCTTAGGCCAAACACTATTAAACTAATTAAAACTTGTCAACAAAATTGACAGCCTTTAGAATTTTTAAAGTGGGATTTGACCTAAAAACAAAGATGAGAGACACAGAAAGAAAATATAGAGGGAGACAATATATTGGTAAAGAACTTCTAGAGTTCTAGTGATTTAGTGATCAGACAGAAAGCAAATGCCCATAAATATTGTTGGCAATTCTATTTATTGTAAAAACTCAATATTCTCAAAGACATCTTATTTGACTTCAAGTGTCAGTAATTCTCATTAAACTCAAATATATCTGGCTTTTGTGTACAGAATGATAAGCTGAGGTAAAGAGCAAATTTAGAATCTCAGATGGTGAAGAAAACTATGTTGAATGTTCAGTCAAGCTGGTTTTGAGTGTGGTTGTAAACTCAAGAATACATTGCATGTGTAATTCTGCACATGAATCAAATGAAAAATATGGTTATTTCTTATTTGGCAGGTAATATTTAAACTTATGGTGGGACTTGAAGCTGTTTTTAAAGGTTAAAACATTTTTATGGAGAGGGTCTTTGCTCTTTTACATTGATCCTTTGACTCAACAAAACTAATTATTTCAGATTTAAAATTTCTGTGTTATGTAAGGACAGTGATTCTATTGTAGAATTCTCAGCCAAAAGAGCACCATGAACAGCTTAGGAGGATGAACCAATATTCCTAGGGAAATCTGAGGCAGTCTAAAATGGTCCTAAAAGTACAGTGACTAAAATGGGTCTGAAATTTCATTTTTTTTTTTTTTTGTAATTGCTTTGTTTCCCATTCTTCTCATATGTCTATGTTTTAGTGGGAAAATATTCTTAAATTACCATATAAAAAGACAATCCAAAATCATGTATCATGTTTGTTTCATGAATTTCTCTAATCCTTTTCATATAATTAGAATAGGATGGCCATGGCATTTAAATCATCAGAGGATAATCCAGCCTTAGAGTAAGGGTCTTCCTTTAATGACACCCAACATAGTATTTTTAGACATCTTAATTTTATATGTTAAAAGAATTTAAAATCAAGTTTTATTTCAGTTTCTTGTAAAGACAGGTTTAAATAAATTTAATATGTGTTTGATTTTTTACAATTAGGAACAAAGAGCTTTACATTTAAAAGAGATATTTTGATAACCAGGATAAATTGATCAGTTTTGTCACCCCAACTCAGACCCTTCTCTTAAACCCATTTTACTCGTAATTGTTTGAAAACACTGATCTTGAGCCCAAATGCTTTAGCCTGGCCCACAATTTGAACTTTTCATACCAAAATACATTTCTCTTGTGTCATCGCTATATGACCTAGCAATGTTGAACTTCTAGTTGCTCCAGGGTGCCATAATCTTGACTCGGTACTATTTTTTTTTAAACAAACTATTCAGTCTTCAACACTTTCCTTCCTCACCCTTCCCTCTAACTCAGCTTTCAACTATAACTAGTTTACCCTTGGACAACACAGCTTTGGCCTACATGGGTCCACTTAAACATGGGCTTTTTCCAATAAATACATATTGTGGTACTACAGGATCCTCAGCCGAATCCCCACATGTGGAACCAAGGGTACAGAGGAAGGACTAGAAAACTTTATAAGCACCTGACCACCACATTGTTCAAGTTTCAAATGTACCTCCAGGAATCCTAACAGATAAAAGTTGAATGTATTCTAATAGCACCCCATTGTGGTTTAACTGTTAAGTTGTGTCCAACTACTTTGCACTCCCATAAACTGTAGCCCACCAGGCTCCTCTGCCCAGGATGTCCAAGCAAGAATACTGGAGTAGCTTGCCATCTCTCAGGGGATCTTCCCTACCCAGGGATCGAACCCAGGTCTCCTGCAGTGGCTGTCAGATTCTTTACCACAGAGCCACCTGGGAAGCCAAGAGCACCCAGTAATTTCTCCATAAAACTTACACAACTGCTATTATTTCAAACCACACTGAAAGCCCCTTGATAAGAAGGAACTGTGTTTCATGCTTATTCACAGCATCTACTTACCATGTAGTATTAATAGTATTTGTCCAAGCAGATGTTAACAGGTCAGTATGGTTTATGTTTCTGGTTAGAAATTCAGGTTTAGAAGTTAGTGGTTCATCCATAATACTGGATGTTTTATACTGACAATGTTTTAAAACTGAATACTACTTCTTCAGGTGCTCTCCTATATTTTATAAATGTGGACAAATAATTAAACTCAATTACTATCTAACAAAACAAATAGAAAAGGAAAAAACTAACAATAAATAATTTATATCATTGTGGTGGACAGAGGAAACAGCCATGGACTTTGGGGTTAAAAGAAACTTCCATTTGTTCAGAAAAATATTACAACCATCTCACCCTAAAATAGATTCAAAAGGTGATTTTTAAAAATATTACTAGGTATTTCCAAAGCTGTGTTTCTGCAGCAGTTGATATTTTATAAAAGTGCTTGTATGAATTATTTTGAAAATATTTTTAACATTTGCCATGTTTTATTGCTGGTGCTATTAATCTATATATTGATTTAGCAATAAATATACCACTGTTACATAGAGTGTAATATTTTTAGTATTCATGACTGGTTGAAATTAATGCTATTATTTCAAGAAAGAGAAATACCACGCCAAAATTCAAAACTAATGCTCAAGAGAATATGATTAACAAAAACTATAAAATAAACTATTGGGCATTATCTTCTTAAGCATGATTCCTTTGAAACTCCATGGACTGTAGTCTGCCAGGCTCCACTGCCCATGCGATTTCCCAGATAAGAATACTGGAGTGGGTTGCCATTTCCTTTTTCAGGGGATCTTTCTATATGAGGCAGATATTATCTCTATTTTACAGATGAGAAAATCAAGACTTTGAAAGGTCTCATAACTACTGGGTCGCAGAAAAAGGTCTTTGAATAGTTTAGTCTAATGTCAATGCCTATGCTTTTTCCAGAAGAAAAAAGTTATAATTTAATGCATTTATAATTATAAAACACCAAACTTAGGCAAGAGACAACTACTGCAATGTAACTATGCTCTTCAAGGGGCCGTTTACATCTTTAAGAAACAACAGTAATTATTCCTTTGAACATTGCACTTTTAATTCTATGAATCGTGATTGAGTGAATTGGAACCACCTTTTAGAACTTCACAAGTGTCCTTATAGGGAGCTCTTTAACCCCAGTTCTTTGACAAATTCTCCTCCACTAGCACTGAACACACTACTGATAAATACATTAATACTTCAGATTTCTGGATACTTTGGTGGTTTCTATCACCTGGAATTGTTATAATACCACAAGTTAAAAAACAAAATTTTAAAAAAGGAAGGATTTTAAGCTGAACTAGACAAAAACAGAACTGAATATTACATATAATGCACTGTCATTTATCAGTTCATTAACCAGTTGAAAAGACTTTATCTAATGGGTTATGGTTATAAAAACGTAAGTCACAGGAGCAAGAAATTAGCTGCAAGGAAGAGACAGATGAAAGGTGAAGAGAAAGATAAATATAAGTGATAGCTAAAGCCATAGCCGGGGCGGCGGCCAGGAAGAGCAACCCACGTCCAAGGAGCAGTGGCTGCGCTGGCGCAGGAGGGCCTAGAGGAGCTTTCCCAAGTTGAAGGTCAGGAAGGGCGGTGGTGAGGAGATACCCTTTGTCCAAGGTAAGGAGCAGCCGTGAAGAGATACCCCATGCCCCAGGTAAGAGAAACCCAACTAAGACGGTAGGTGTTGCAAGAGGGCATCAGAGGACAGACACACTGAAACCATACTCACAGAAAACTAGTCAATCTAATCACACTAGGACCACAGCCTTGTCTAACTCAATGAAACCAAGCCATGCACACGGGGCAACCCAAGATGGGTGGGTCATGGTGGACAGGTCTGACAGAATGTCATCCACTGGAGAAGGAAATGGCAAACCACTTCAGTATTCTTGCCTTGAGAACCCCATGAACAGTATGAAAAGGCAAAATGATAGGACACTGAAAGAGGAGCTCCCAGGTCAGTAGGTGCCCAACACACTACTGGAGATCAGTGGAGAAATAACTCCAGAAAGAATGAAGGGATGGAGACAAAGCAAAAACAATACCCAGCTGTGGATGTGACTGGTGATAGAAGTAAGGTCTGATGCTGTAAAGAGCAATATTGCATAGGAACCTGGAATGTCAGATCCATGAATCAAGGCAAATTGGAAAAGGTCAAACAAGAGATGGCAAGAGTGAACATTGACATTCTAGGAATCAGTGAACTAAAATGGACTGGAATGGGTGAATTTAACTCAGATGACCATTATATTTACTACTGTGGGCAGGAATCCCTCAGAAAAAATGGAGTAGCCATCATGGTCAACAAGAGCCCAAAATGCAGTACTTGGATGCAATCTCAAAAATGACAGAATGATCTCTGTTCATCTCCAAGGCAAACCATTCAATATCACTGTAATCCAAGCCTACGCCACAACCAGTAATGCTGAAGAAGCTGAAGTTGAATGGTTTTATGAAGACCTACAAGACCTTGTAGACCTAACACCCAAAAAAGATGTTCTTTTCATTATAGGGGACTGGAATGCAAAAGTAGGAAGTCAAGAAACACCTGGAGTAACAGGCTAATTTGGCCTTGGAATGCACAATGAAGCAGGGCAAAGACTAATAGAGTTTTGCTAGAAAATGCACTGGTCATAGCAAACACCCTCTTCCAACAACACAAGAGAAGACTCTACACGTGGATATCACCAGATGGTCAACACCGAAATCAGACTGATTATATTCTTTGCAGCCAAAGATGGAGAAGCTCTATACAGTCAACAAAAATAAGACCAGGAGCTGACTGTGGCTCAGATCATGAACTCCGTATTGCCAAATTCAGACTTAAATTGAAGAAAGTAGGAAAACCGCTAGACCATTCAGGTATGACCTAAATCAAATCCCTTATGATTTTACAGTGGAAGTGAGAAATAGATTTAAGGACCTAGATCTAATAGAGTGCCTGATGAACTATGGAATGAGGTTCGTGACACTGTACAGGAGATGGGAATCAAGACCATCCCCATGGAAAAGAAATGCAAGAAAGCAAAATGGCTGTGAAAAGAAGAGAAGCGAAAAGCAAAGGAGAAAAGGAAAGATATAAGCACCTGAATGCAGAGTTCCAAAGAATAGCAAGAAGAGATAAGAAAGCCTTCTTCAGTGATCAATGCAAAGAAATAGAGGGAAACAACAGAATGGGAAATACTAGAGATCTCTTCAAGAAAATTAGAGATACCAAGGGAACATTTCATGCAAAGATGGGCTCGATAAAGGACAGAAATGGTCTGGACCTAACAGAAGCAGAAGTTATTAAGAAGAGGTGGCAAGAATACACAGAACTGTACAAAAAAGATCTTCACGACCTGGATAATCATGATAGTGTGATCACTCATCTAGAGCCACACATCCTGGAATGTGAAGTCCAGTAAGCCTTAGAAGGCATCCTACGAACAAAGCTAGTGGAGGTGATGGAATTCCAGTTGAGCTATTTCAAATCAAGAAAGATGATGCTGTGAAACTGCTGCACTCATGCCAGCAAATTTGGAACACTCAGCAGTGGCCACAGACCTGGAAAAGGTCAGTTTTCATTCCAATCCCAAAGAAAGGCAATGCCAAAGAATGCTCAAACTACCGCACAATTGCACTCATCTCACATGCTAGTAAAGTAATGCTCAAAATTCTCCAATCCAGGCTTCAACAATACATGAACCATGAACTTCCTGATGTTCAAGCTGGTTTTGGGAATACCGGACCACCTAACCTGCCTCTTGAGAAATCTGTATGCAGGTCAGGAAGCAACAGTTAGAACTGGACATTGAACAACAGACTGGTTCCAAATAGGAAAAGGAGTACGTCAAGGCTGTTTATTGTCACCCTGCTTATTTAACTTCTATGCAGAGTACATCATGAGAAACACTGGACCGGAAGAAACACAAGCTGGAATCAAGATTGCCAGGAGAAATATCAATAACCTCAGATATGCAGATGACACCACCCTTATGGCAGAAAGTGAAGAGGAACTAAAAGCCTCTTGATGAAAGTGAAAGAGGAGAGTGAAAAAGTTGGCTGAAAGCTCAACATTCAGAAAATGAAGATCATGGCATCTGGTCCCATCACTTCATGGGATATAGATGGGGAAACAGTATAAACAGTGTCAGACTTTAATTTTTGGGCTCCAAAATCACTGCAGATGGTGCTTGCAGCCATGAAATTAAAAGATGCTTATCCTTGGAAGAAAAGTTATGTATGACCAATCTAGATAGCATATTCAAAAGCAGAGACATTACTTTGCCGACTAAGGTCCGTCTAGTCAAGGCTATGGTTTTCTAGCAGTTATGTATGGAGGTGACAGTTGGGCTGTGAAGAAGGCTGAGCGCCTAAGAATTGATGCTTTTGAACTGTGGTGTTGGAGAAGACTCTTGAGAGTCCCTTGGACTCCAAGAAGATCCAACCAGTCCATCCTAAAGGAGATCAGTCCTGGGTGTTCATTGGAAGGACTCATGTTGAAGCTGAAACTCCAATACCTTGGCCACCTGCTGCGAAGAGCTGACTCATTTGCAAAGACCCTGATGCTGAGAAAGAGTAAAGTCAGGAGAAGGGGACACCAGAGGATGAGATGGTTGGATGGCATCACCGACTCAATGGACATAGGTTTGCGTAGACTCCAGCAGTTGGTGATGGACAGGGAGGCCTGGCGTGCTGCAGTTCATGGGGTCACAAAGAGTTGGACAAAGCTGAGTGAGTGAACTGAACTCAATGAAGTAATAGGGGTCTTCCACATGGATCAGTGGTAAAGAATCCGCTGGCCCATGCAGGAGATAAAGACTCAGCTTGGATCCCTGGGTCAGTAAGATCCCCTGGAGAAGGAAATGGCAACCAGCTCCAGTACATTTGCCTGGGAAATCCCATGGATAGAGAAGCCTGGCAGGCTATAGTCCACGGGGTCACACACATGACTGAGTGAGCACACACATACGCAAGCATGATGTAATACAGACAGGGCTTAAGAGTGTTAATTTCAATTCATTCAACAAAATCAATTCATGTGGAAGATCTTCCATGAACTTGGTATTTATTACTAAATAAAAAAATCATTACTATTATTAACTATTTACCTATTAACTTGCACACTTAATTCCAGTAGTTTTAATTTATGAGTAACAGCAGGTCTCTATTTGCTTTAATTAATATAACACATTATAGGACTGAATTGGAAACCCAGGACCTGTATTATAATTACAGATAAGTAAATAGAAACGTGTTGCTAAACTAGTCATTTGACCTACCTCAACTACAGGTTAAAACCATATACCTAGAGTCCTTTTCAGCTCTACAGTTATTCCTTAGTGTTACTAACAGTACAGATCTTTCAAATAACTTGTTACATTTTCTTGGTAATTTTTTCACAAGAAGGAAAAAAGCTGGTTTTCACTGAACTGAAAAGAATGTTCTACTCAGTTCAGTTCAGTCCAGTCATGTCTCTGCGACCCCATGAATTGCAGCATGCCAGGCCTCCCTGTCCATCACCAACTGCTGGAGTCTACGCAAACGCATGTCCATTGAGTTGGTGATGCCATCCAACCATCTCATCCTCTGTAAATTGAGTCGGTGATGCCATCCTGCCATCTCATCCTCTGTCGTCCCCTTCTCCTCCTGCCCCCAATCCCTCCCAGCATCAGAGTCTTTTCCAATGAGTCAACTCCTTGCATGGGGTGGCCAAAGTACTGGAGTTTCAGCTTTAGCATCATTCCTTCCAAAGAACACCCAGGGCTGATCTCCTTTAGGATGGACTGGTTGGATCTCCTTGCAGTCCAAGGGACTCTCAAGAGTCTTCTCCACCACCACAGTTCAAAAGCATCAATTCTTCTGCCCTCAGCTTTCTTCACAGTCCAACTCTCACATCCATACATGACTACTGGAAAAACCATAGCCTTGACTAGCATAGAACTTTTATGTCCAGATGGGTCACACCTGCCAATCTTGCAAAAATGAAGATTCAGTAAGTCACAGACAAGGCTAGAGAGTCTTGAGTTTCTAATAAGCTCCCAGATGATACTAATTGCCCTCGGTACAGGGACAACATTTTGAGTAGCAAAGTTCTAATATCTGAAGAAACTGTAATGCTGACAAGCTTGGCTAGCCCTGATATTCTTAAACAATTGCAACTATGAGCAGGAGTAAAACATGACATGGAAAATATCCCAGAAAGTCTGATGATGTAATATGTCTGGGATTTGTGCTAATATGGGTGGTGAGTGGACAGAAGAACAAGAAAGATTAAGTTGGTAACTGAAGCTGAATGATGGAGATTTGTTACTATTTTCTAAGCACTAACACCAGTTAAAGGGAATACTCTCTCTGTCCATTGAAATGAGAGGGAGGCATTAAGTTGCACCAAGGGCGGCTATAATCTAAAGCTAGAAAGGGTATGTCTGTATTTGAGGATCTCACACATAAAAATTTCTTGTTTACTTTTCACAACTTTGCCTTAGAAGAAAATTGAGACTCAAAAAACTTAAATATTTACTGAAAAGGAATTGATTTAAAAACCTTAAAACTGGTTAAATGTCATGAGATTTGGTAAGGGGCCATTAATGTTCAGACATCCTAATCCTAAAAAAATTATAAAGTGTGTTGAACAAAATATTGTACCATTTAAACAAATTTTGCTATTTTTTTAAAGCCACAGACTACAGAACAAATTCCCGGTGTAAATCAACCAACTCAACCATGTTGAGTTTAAAACATACTAAATTCAAGGTAATGATTACCTGTAGAAGGGGGTATACGGGGGTTCAGATTAGGGAGAGTACAAAAATGTCAGTTCAATCTGTTTTAAGTCATATATTAAAATTACAGAAAGTATGGAAAGTATTAGGCAGCGAGAATAAATGTGCACAAGTGTTTTATTATATGCTCTTCATATTTTTCTGCATATTTGAATACTTCATTTTGTCTTTAATGTGGGGCAATCTCTTTTTGTCTTTAACATTTATACTTTATTTGTAAAATATAAAACAAAACAAAAAGATAAAGGGAACAAGTGTATTTAGGAAAATAAAGAGTAACTCCAAAATTAAAGGTTTTGATAACTGGTACACATACTCTAATCCTGTGGCTTAAAATTGAGATTTTTCTCCTGAATATGTCTTGAAACAGATTTTAGCCAAAACAGAAACCCATGTATGTTCAATTTCCCTAAACAGTTCCATATCCTTGTCTGAATGAAAAACATTTTCAGATTTATGCTATTTAAAAATATTAAGGCAGTGAGGAAATCTTGACATCCCAAGCTATTCATGAGACAATCTTTTCTTTTCATAGCATTCCAGGACTTTTAAGTGTCAGAATTATCTCCAAGTTGCACAGCAACCTTTAAAGGTATGTACACAGAAAATCTAATTTTTAATTAAGTTCATAATTATGTATCTTTATTACTGGGCTATCAAATAATTCAAACAGAAAATATAAGGCTAAATCCAGTCTCCTTTCATTTGGCTTTGGGATGCATTATAGACTTGCTTTCTACATCTTTTTGCTTTACCAGATGCAACACTTTTTAAAAACATGAAAAGAAAATATTCCTCTGTGGCAAAAAGAAAGACATTAGGGTGTTATTTATTGCTGATAACTAAGATCTGGCAGACATGAAACTGGCATTGCAACTATTCCTCCTACACAGCAATTTATCAGTTGCACAGCATTTCTTCATTCGTACTATTTGAGCTTCACAGTACCTTGTGAGGTGGAAGAGCAGAATTTATTGCCTACATTTTGTATAAATACATAAGGGATATTGGGGCTTAGAAAAGTAACTTGTCCTTTCCCTTCAATCTGTATGGCGATCCAAAATAGAACTAATGAACCAATTAACCACCACATAGTTAATAAGGTTAATATTAAAATTATATTTTGAAGTTAAAATACCTCTAAAATATTAATATATCTCTAATGTTAACTAAATATGATGATTCCTTATTATCCCTTATTAAGCTAGGGTGTTCTTAGCTGCTTTCAAATACTAAATTAGATTTCTAACATTAAGTATATGTGAATCCATTCCTTAAGTAGGTATTTTTAAAAATCTTACTGTAAAAAGAAATCAGTTTTTCTCTGTTGTAGAAAAAAAATCAAGTTATCTCTTAGTATTCAAGGTAAGGCCTCTAGGAACAAGCAGCTGTGTCTTAAGAACACTGTTAGCTAGTTTACTCCTCTTATCTTAGAGATATCTAAGAGATAGGACAGAGGCATCTAGGTGGTAATAATGACAAGGACAAAGCTATTTTCACATTAACACTTAAAAACAATTTACCATATGCTAAGGACTGAATTAATGTATGAAAATATTCTAGAATGTCAAAACTCCCACTTCAAGGGCTTGAAGTTTGGAAGGAAGGTTGCACTGGAGTGCACTGTAGAAAACTGAAGAATCTGTTACTCCTAGGCAGGAAAAACTTGGGTTTCTGGTCACTCCCCCATCAAAAACACTGGGAACTCTTCCCAGCTTAGTAACGAAGCAACCTCAGTTCCTACACACATTTCAGGACCTCTGTCTTCTTCTTACAAGCCAATCCCTGCCGTAAGGGACTATCTGAAAAGGGATAGCACCTACTTGATTTCCTGGTGGCTCAGATGGTAAAGAATCTGTCTGCAATGCAGGAGATGGGGGTTCGATCCCTGGGTTGGGAAGATTCCCTAGAGAAGGCAATGGCAGCCTACTCCACTATTTTTTGCCTGGAAAATTCCATGGACAGAGGAGCCTGTCTGAGAGGTACAGTCCAGGGGTTCACAAAGAGTTGGGCACAACAGATCGACTTTCACTTCACTTCAGATATTTCAACTACTGCCTAATCATCCTGAGAAAAACTTCACTTGAAGAAACTGCTCAATTACTAGTCATTCATGGTACAGGTTTTTTTTTTTTTAAGATATTAGGCACATCTGCTGTTGCTAGAGTTCTTCTGTACTACAATGACACTTGAAAAAAAAATTGAGATTACTTAGCTTTCAAATCATCCTCATGTTAATTCAAACATACACAATTATTTTTATTTACTAGACTTTTTTTTTGGAGATGACTAATTATTGCATTAATATGGCACACTGAAAGGTATTGCATACTCCTTCATTTGTTTTTAATTTCCCTAATGTGTGAGTTCTGCATACTTGTCAGTTAGAACAAACTTAAGGAACTTGAGTAACTGCAAAGTTATCTGACACCAATATGCCTAACTGCTGACAAAAGTGAACCCCCGACAAAAAATATTTTAATACAAACAGTACCCTAACTGAAACCATTTAAAAAGTGAAAACTGTAATTACCCTTAAGTTTTTAAATACCCTAATGTGCATCTTCCCTCCCACCCAAAGCAAAAGCAGATGGTGTGATTCTGTTTCTTCCCAGTAACATCAAGTATCCTTTGTTAAAACTCACAAAGTAGGAAATCTTTAGCAGACACAAAAGATGAAAGATGAAACTGCAGCGAGAGAGCATGGCAAATCCAAAAGATCTATTAGTGCAGAAGTCTACTGGAAAAAAAACAACAACAACAAAAGAGATAGAAAGAATTAACAAGATACAATAAGTTATGTCTTTAAAGCAGTAGATTGTAACAGGGTGGGAAATGTTTAATATGTGTCCTCCTGAAAAGCAGTTACCATCTTTCAAATTAAAAAAAAAAAAAACAGCTGGTATATTTTCACAGCATCTAGATTTATTTATGGTATAAAGTCATAGAATTGTATTATTATTATTCCTTTCCCACCCTGGCAGAGAATAAACATGAATTCAGAAGCACAGTGGAGTGAAAACAAAGAAGAGAGAGAAAAGGCAGCAGAGAAAGACAGAAAAGGTGAATACAGAGCTACAGAAGTGTTTATTGAGCATGCTACAGAGGTAAGCAGAGTACACACAAAAGGAAATTAAACAACCATCAAACCTCCCAACTTTGTTAGAAAATTAATTTTTAATTGTGCCGCTTTCAAACTATACTGAATTTTACATTTCTAAAGATGTAAAAACTCAACTAATAGAAAATATACATGACCATTCTGTCTACATAGATAACAGAATCTATGAATCTTGAAACTAAGTACATCAATTTCAAAAAAGTATTGGTCATTTAAACAGAATCAACAATTCAGATTGACAAGAACTGTTCAAATTAATTTGACCTGTAGATTCTGAGCCATGTTTTTATTAAAGTCAGATCTATTCCTAAATACAAAATATTTTGAAGATTTA
Organism: Ovis aries; assembly: GCF_016772045.2. Taxonomy (NCBI): domain Eukaryota; kingdom Metazoa; phylum Chordata; class Mammalia; order Artiodactyla; family Bovidae; genus Ovis; species Ovis aries. Next base: position 73,931,658 of record NC_056054.1, on the reverse strand, counting down.
TTAAAACTGAATATTACAATGCAAGGTAAATTAAGACTAAAGGCACATAAACTTTGGTCCCACCTGGTTGTCAGTTTTAGAAAACTGCCACAAAATTAATCTTCCTGCATATTTTCGCAGTACACTTTCTTTTATCTTTGAAAAATACATGCACCAGTTCCTGAACTAGCTAGACCGGTCTGCACATGCTCAGAAATCCACAACCATATTCCAAATCTTAATTACAAACTAAGGATGGCAATATATATTTAAATGCACATAAGTCATGTCAACTTCAAAACATCTACGAAAAATATTCAGCCACAAACAAGACATTACTTAGTGCTGACATTTATATGATACGTCCCACAAGAGTGTGTACAAAAAGGTTAAGATTCCACAATGCTTTTCCACATAGGGCTCAAACTTACAGAAATCACTTTGTTGTCTTAAGAAAGTAATACTCTGCATCTTGTTAATTTTAACTAATGCCTACATTCATAACTGAATCTAGACCAGAATTGTGAGATACAAAAGGCCAATGTTTTTTTAAAGCAATAAAGCCTAAGGTAGTAAAAACTGAAAAAATAAAAAATGCTGCTTTATTCTTTCAATATCATGTATCTTATTTGATTAAATAAAGAAATATGACAAGCCGATAATTCAAAATAAGTTCCAAGCAGGAGGGAAAAAAAACTTAACCTTTTTACACACCCCTGCCTAAACATATTGTTAATTCCCATTTAACAATGTGCCCTAGACAACCAATTCCTTTTTTCTAGTAAATGCACAACAGCAACACTAGTTTCCTTTTTAAGGCACGTATGTCAACTAAGTTGAAAAAGGAAAGTAAAATTAAACTAAAATTTCAAACAGACAAAAATGGCTTCCCTACAGAACAGATGAAAGAGAGCAGTTAATAACTCTGCCTTTACATACGCCATTTCATTTTATAACCAAGGAATGATAACAGCATGGGAAAAAAAAAAAAAAAACAACAAAATCAAACTCTGGTCCCCACTTTTCTGAACAGTCAATAGGTGATGACACCAAACAATGTGATTCACCCTCAATCTTCATCTCCCCCCTTTTTTAAATTGTTGACTTGGAGAAAGACACTCTCAGATGATGGTTTTCACCAAGGTTATAATTATGAAGATCAATCAAGGCCTGAATAGCTTCTTCCACTGTTGCCATCTGAAGAAGAGCCATTTTGTGATCTCTTCTGAAACAAAATTATGAAATTAGATACTTCATAAAAATCAGAACGGCTTAAATACTTTTGCTCATTTCAGGATCAAAAGATATCTAGAAATGAAAACAACTACTTGAAGAAAACTTTTACTTCTATCAAGTCACTAATTTAAAGACAAGAAAGCTTGCTTACTGAAAAAACTTAAATGCTTTCACAGTGCCCCCAGTGTTAGCAAACAGTGTTCGGAGATCTTCTTCTGCTACTGAAGGACTGGGAAAATTAGATGGAAAAAAAAGTAAAAACATTATTAAAAAAATTTTACATTTTATTCCTAAAATGTATATCCTTAATAAACTACTCCGTCTTTAATACTTACGGGATATTGGATAGGTGAAGGGTTGCAGAAGGAGGGAAAATATTCTGAAAATTTTTGGATCCAGGTTTCTTAAAACGATGCAATGGGGAATTACCAAAATCTTTTGTTAGCCCTTGATCATCAAGTCCCTCTCGAGGTAGTTGTACAGTCTGATGTTTAGACAGAGTAACACGAATAATTTTTCCATACATCTTCTGTCCATTAAGATGATTCATGGCTATAAAGAGGAAGAATGCCTATTAATAAACAATATCAATATTCAAAGCAAAAATATTACAATAGTTCTTAGAATAGCTGAAATACCTAATTTTGCTATGGTTTTATTTTTTTTTTAATTTTTTTATTTTTTGCTATGGTTTTAAAATAAATCATGAATTTACAATAGCCACTGGTGACAAAACAAATTCATTTGCACTCAACAAGGCACTGAGGCAAAGAAGCCAGCTTCTTTCATGGAATGAAAATCCAGAATGAGTATCTTTCTTGACAGTCCTGCTCATAATGCCCAAGAAACTTTAACTTTTTCTCCCTTCTGCTCCATATCCTAATTGCCAAGTCCTATGAAACCCTTTCTCCTACTTATCCCTCAAATTCATCTATTTCTACACTTTTCACTGCCATTACTTTTTATCTTTATAACTCAAATCAGTCTTCCAATCTGTCTTGTTGGATTTTTCTCTATGTTCCTCCATTTTATACAAATCTATGTCACTACCTGCTTAAAATCCTTAGGGATGAAGCCTCAACTTATTCTTCAACATGTCTTGTACATTTCTCAGTCTGACCCTAACATCTTTATTAAGCCTCCCTGAATAAATATTTTATTGATGATTTATAATACTAGTAACTTTGTTAGTGTTGAGAATCAAAGGATAAGATAAAAACCATCCTGACCCTCATGGAATTTACAGTATCTTAGTACTATCTTCCTTATACTTAAGTTTTCAGGTGTACAAAACATTTTTTTTTAAACAAATACTAGTATTTTGCCTTTAGCCTGGTGCATGCTTTTCTATTTATAACAATTTCCTATCTCCTACACTAACTTTCCTAAGCTATTTGTCAGTGTTACTTCCTAGGACCCTTTCTTCACTCTTCAGAAAAGGTTCAGAACCTTACTAGATCGTTTCCATACAGTTCTATTTCTTTTTATAAATTCATCACATTTTAATTATTATCCTCCTTCAGACTGTAAGATAACATGAAAGCGGGAACAAGTGTCTCTACCCCAGCACACAGCACAGTGCCTAAACACAGAACACCACATGCCTACTTCTTGAGGCAGCAGTTGGGTTACTTTTGAACTAAATGAACTGGTCTGAGATTAGAGAACAGTTATACGTTTTATGTTTTATTCAAGTAGTCACAACTGAAGAAAACCATGTCATAAGTCATATAGTTTAGCTAAACTGAACGTCTATTTGACTACTCAAATCAAAGTATTAGCGTATTAACAACAGAGAGGTAAAGACAATATGGAAGAGCAGGGAACTGAGAACAAAATCCCTACTCTCAAATGTTTTTAATTTGATTAGTACACTACAGTACACAGTCTGACACAGGAGATACCCAGAACTTGTTAAATCCATGCATCTTGTCATACTTACTTGTATAGAATAAACCAGTTAAATATAAAACAGGTCTGAAAAGGAAAATGCTATAAAAGTATAAGGTACCATTCTGAAAAATCTTTTTCATTTATAGCATCCCTAATTTGTAAAGACAAATTTACGCTTCCAGTTACAAGATAAAGAGGTACTAAGGATGTAATGTACAACATGACAAATATATTTAACACTGCTGCATGTTATAAATACTCCCTCTAGAGCACATTTTGCTAGAGAGTAGGTAAAGATCTATTATGAAAAACTAAGTATACTTTAGAGATGGCAGCTACACATGAACTAAAAACAGTTGAGGCTCTTTTGTAAGTTGTTCTTGAAAATATGAATTGGAGAAATAAGATAATTATTTTAACAAAGAACTACTCTTTGATACTTTCTGAGAATTCATTTAATCACTGAAGATCAGTACACTATTTCAAACATAATTTACAAATTCTATTCTTCCTAGACTACCTAATTTATAAAAATTCTAGTACATTAATTAAATAGGCTATCATAGAAATGGAAGCACCTTTAATGTCTGCAAATTTTAAAATTCTGGTCTAAAATGATTTAACAAGGCCTCTAAGATTTGCAATAATTCCATTCACACTTGAATACTACTGACTATACCTTGCCACTTCTCCCTCCCATACTACTTTCTGAATATAAAAATATTTGCTTATATTATAAAACAACTGAGTATTTCCCAAATAGAGTCCCATGAAAACCAAAGAGAAGAGAGTCCATAAACAAAGTATATTATATTAAAAAAAGTTTCACTGATTTTTTTTCAATAGCACATACTAGTTTTGCATAGGATTTGTGTGTGTTTTAAAGGCATTAATGGTGTGAGTCCATATTTTTATGGACATATACTTCAAGAAAGCAAAATCTAACCTAGCAGCAATGAGAAATTTGCCACTACATATAGTCCCAAAACTACATCATGCTATTAGTAAGCAAAGCTCTAGTGAAAAGATAAAAATTTTATCTTTTATAATTTATAAAAATTAGGGATAAAAGATTTTAAAATAAATACTGTTAGGCAGTGAATTGCATTATCCCAAACTTCATATACTGAAGCTTTAACCCCTCAATGTGACTATTTGGAGGCAGGGCCTTTACTGAAGGAATTTAGGTTAAAAGAGGTCATAAGGGTGAGGCCCTAATCCAGTAAGACTGATGTCCTTGTACAGGAAAAGATATCAGCACCTTAGAGGCTGAGGAAGGTTCCCAGGAAAGGCCATGTGAGGACATATGGAGAAGGGAGCTGGTCTGCAAGCCAGGAAGAAAGTCCTCTCCAGAAACCACATCTGTTCTCACCTAACTACTAGTCTCCAGAACTTAAGAATAAATTTCTGTTGTTTTAGTCACTCAGTTTGTTGTATTTTGTTATGGCAGCCCAAGCAGACTAATACAAGCATAGTAAAAATTAAAGCATCACTTATTTAAACAGTCCTTATATAAGAAACCAAAAAGTATCCAGAAGAATTTGATTGAACAGGTACTTGTATCCCTTATTTATAAGGGTAATGTGGAAAGACTGAAAGCAAAAGGAGAAGGGGGTGGCAGATGATGAGATCGTTAGATAGCATTACTGATTTAAAGGACATGAATTTGACCAAACTCTGGTAGATAGTGGAAGACAGAGGAGCCTGCTGTGCAGAGAATCGAACACCACTTAGCAAATGAACAACCACCACCACCACCCACATCTCACACAATGAGAAAAAAGAAATCAAACATTTGAGAATGCTCTGTCAACTATGAAACACTGTAAAAGGCTTCTTATAAAGCACATAACAATAATGGCAATGACTATCCCTAACCAGAATACAGAAGTGTACATAAGCAGATAAAAAAGAAAGGAATAATGAGCATCTATGACATCATCAAGGAGCTTCCCTGGTGGCTCAGATGGTAAAAAATCTGCCTGCAATGCAGGAGGAGACCTGCTCTTGATCCCCGGGTCAGAAATATCACTGGAGAAGGGAATGGCAACCCACTCTAGTATTCTTGCCTGGAACATTTCAGGGACAGAGGAGCCTAGCAGGCTATAGTCCATGGAGTCGCAGAGAGTCATACAGGATTGAATAACACACACACACACAATGACACAATCAGCACTTTTATATAACTTCCACTAAAGACAGACATCTCCATTTTTTAAAATGGAAAGCCAGATATATAAAATTTTATACATTGCCTGCTGCTGCTAAGTCACTTCAGTCATGTCCGACTGTGCGACACCATAGACGGCAGCCCACCAGGCTCCTCCGTCCCTGGGATTCTCCAGGCAAGAATACTGGAGTGGGTTGCCATTTCCTTCTCTAATGCATTAAAGTGAAAAGTGAAAATGAAGTCGCTCAGTCATGTCTGACTCTTAGCGACACCAAGGACTATAGCCTACCAGGTTCCTCCGTCCATGGGATTTCCCAGGCAAGATACTGGTGTGGGTTGCCAGCAATACATTGCCTGGGCTACCCTAATAGCTGGTAAGAAACTGAATTTCAAACTTCTATCTGATGCCAAAGGCTAAAAGGTCTGGTTTATCATGCTGTTAGTCTGTGAATCTCACTGGATATAATAGCAAAAATACACTAGTTTCTACACCAAAAATGGCAAATTTCAAAATTAATAATGTGAGTACACACGGTCTGAAGTACCATCCTCCCCGAATCTTAATGAACAGAATTATAAGCTAACATCATCCTGACATTTACAGTCAATCACACTGTGAATATGCAACTACCTTCTGGATTTATCTGATTTGACTTTGTGCATGAAACTGAATGAGATGCTAATTAAGTGATCAATTATTTATCTAATAATATAAGTGCAACTTGTTGAAGTACATTTTAAGGTTCCAAAAAGGATTAAAGTGGGGCATCTGGTTTAAGTTTTTCATTTTATAGTAACCTGGAATCTCTAAATTACACTTCATGTCACTCTTTACTAAGTTCTGTCAAATACTTTCAAATGACCTTAGAAGAATTAAATTAACATGGTGTTAATCAGGATTCCATGGACTATATTAACAGTTAACTTCAACTATAGGGAGTAACCAGAAATGAAAAATGCTAAGAATCTTTAAATACGTTTATCATAATTCTTAGGTGAAACTGTTATTTCAATCTTGAAACCAAAACCTTTTTCCATTAAACTCCAAGCAAGAAATGGTAAGAGAATAGCAAAAATACAAATATGTTCATCATATACAACTATTCACGTTAAAATATGAAAATTAACATGACACTGTGAACCTTGGCTATTAATAAATGGTTTCTTCCTGATATAAAGGAGTTTGTTTTTATTCACAGGTTTACATTATACATTTGAAATCAGACTGAAGCCGTATAGATGATACATAGTTTAATCTTACCCAGCTGTGACTGGTTTCCATCAGCCATCTGTATTAGAGCACTGTCTTTCTTATTGTACAAAATCTTCACACGCTGCACATCTCCATAAACACCTTTTTTGGAGCCACAGAGAGGTAATCCAAAAATGGAATTAATTTTTACATGCAAGTCAGCTAAAGATTATCTTTCTGACATATTAATGAAACATTCAGACATCAACATGATCACTCATTCAAACTCATCATTCTCACAAATGAATAAAGAAGATCAAGATTTTGAACAGTGAATTTTGAAAAGAATAATTTCTGATAAACCCTCAAAGCTATGTGAATGATATTAAATTAAAGACCATGCAAAATAAATCAGCATGCATTAAAACAAATTTGTGTCTATGGAAAGTTTTAAATAGCAAAGAAAAATAGCAAAAGATTTACTATTCAACTTTAAGCCAAAGTGCTAGCTACAAATAAGAATTAAGGTGAAACAAAAATCAAATCAATAATAAAAGTATAGTGCTAACAATAACATACCGAAGAGGGTAAACAGACTTTGGGGCGTAACCATCTTTAGAAGGAGAGAAGAGCAAGCAGCGTAAGACAAGAAGAGAGAAGAGTCGAGGAAGAGCGGAGATGAACAGATCATCCATAACGAAGGGTGGTTCCCGCAGAATGGTGAGGTGGTCATGGATCATGGTTCAAGGCGGTTAATTGGGGCAAGTTGGTCCGAGGAACATTTGTTCAAGCACAGAAGCATGAACATAGGGAATGGAGACAGGGAATGAAGACAAGGACAAGGAAAATAAAGGATAAGACAGGGAAGGGAATGGGCATTTGGGAAAAGACAAGGAAAGGGAAGGTGAACACACAGGGAAAAGGATGAAATGGGGAAGGGAAACAGCAATGCAGAAGAAAAAAATAAGGAATTGGGGAACAAAAAAAAAATAAAATATAGGTCAGTACATAGGAAATGCAGGATTTGGTCAGAAAATGGTTGGTTTATGTACTGTACAAGAAAAACTGAGTAAAATGTAGTCATCCAAGACAAATATGGGTAAAGTACATCTATATCAAAGAGTAAATTACAGCATTTCATCTCAACATAGGGAAGGAAAGCATGCATAGGAATTTTAAACTTTGAACTTTTAACTGCATAAGCATGGCTGGTTATGAAATGCAGGCAAAATTCTTAAAAAGAAAAACAAAGGCACTCTGATTCAAACATTTTAGCATGCACAACTGTGAATGACTACAGTATTCAATGATAAAATAGCTTAACGTTCATATTAACAGAGGCCAATTAAAAATGAAATATTCAAATTAAACATCATAAACTAATACATTGAGCTTCCCACATTTCATACCAGCTTCCATAGCAATCAAAATAAAATATACCAGACATAAGATGTACAACTAAAGAAAATAACTCAGCAATACATTTTATTTAACAGGGTGGGAGGGGTTTGGGGAGAGGTAAAGTTGAAAAATATTTTTAGAAGACAATGACTAATAACTGCAAAGAAAAAATTACTAAGAAAGACTGGAAGAGTGCCTCGTCAAGATCTTTGGAAGAACCTTCAAAGAAAAATGTATTAGAGTAGTTCACATAAAATAAGATTTAAAAAAATGCAATGACACATAAGCATGAAATGAACAAGCAAATAATTAGAAAAGGCAAAGAGCAAAATTGTTTTACAGTTACATCTGCAAATTAGATATTTGCCTTTGAGAACAACAAAAAGATAAAAAGCCAAACTACAGTACTTCACCATATTTTTCTTAGGAAAAATAGGTAGTTAGTTTAAAAATATATATATATATTAAAAGAGATATGACTAGCTACAGAAATAAAGTATTACCTAAACAAGTACATAGATTTTATTTGGAAGTAGAAACACACAGAAAATACTTTGACTAATGAATGTACATAAAAAGAAAGGCAAGTGCAAAATGAAATAAACATGAAAAACTTTCACAAATGAAATGGAGTTAAAAAATAGACATTAGAAAATTATTTTACTAACCTCTTCATTTAAATTGCTAACCAACAGGACTGTATTGCCACCAGCTGAGACTCCAGGCATACCCACTCGGCCAGCAGCAGCTGCAGCAGCTGCTGCAGCAGCGTTTGGAATAGCCAAAGGACTCAGAGCTCCTGGAACAGCTGCAACAGGAAGCCCTAATTTTAAAATAAAGCATATTTTACGAAACACACACAAGTCGTTTACAAAAACCAATTTAAGCACGAAGGCTGATGGCTTGGGGCTGACCGTTCCAAATGGTTCCTGAAAGTTAATTTTTATAACATTTAGAAAAATTGGTTGTTGTAAGTAGCAGAGAAAATTCACTGGTTTCAATGAAATCATTAAGTATTAGAACCAAGGTACATACCTGTATTATGTCACAAATTAAATATATAACATTCCATTTCCTATGGAAAAGCAAACAAAGCAAAAAGAATGTACTTCCAAGTCAGAGACTTGTAAAATTCACTTCCACGGTTCACACAGTGAGGAGTCAAATCTAAAAAAAATAACAAGTGCTATCTTCTTCATACACTTACTTGAAATCAGACAATTATAGCTCACAAAACATATACAGCAAATCCTTCATTCTTAGAAACAAATCACCCTGAACATACATTATATAATGTATTCAACTGACCTAAAGAAAATCTTAGCAAAATTTGACTTCCTTAATTCCATACTCAGGTAGGTATAAGTTTTTTAAACACAACACTTGCCCCACAGAAAGAATAAGAAGTCAATATAGCGCACCAGCATTTTCCTATGCTTTACCTACCAGTGTGAACATTTCCTTCTTATTTCTAGCGTTCTACTTTCCAGTCTTTATTGCTCTGTCATCTTCAGGATTCTTCATTTATGCCAAAGAATTCCCTTTGTCTCAGCATCTTTAATCTACTTTTCAACAATTAATAAACTTTGATTCCTTTCATTCCTTATATTCTTACACACTAGCTTATTTCTTAATAAATATTAGTTTACTAAAGAAACAAATTACATGTTTTTTTTTCTTCCCATGATAAAGGAGATAAACATTCAACCTATATAAAATTAATTCATGACATACCTGGTAGAACTGGCCCTTAGTACTGTTGTCCCATAAGTTCATGTTTTATTTCTTCTTTTCAGCTTTCTTGTACATGTCATAAGGATGTACTGTTAACTCTGGTGTCAGATCTTACTCTTTTAGCCAAGTTTGTTTATGTGTTTACTTTACAGAAACTACTAAGACCTTTTATTGGCAGGCTGAAGCTTCTTCAGGATTGACAATTCTTAGCCTCTTTAGTTTTCGACTTGGAAAAATTTTCTCTCTGATTTGCTTTGATCTTTACTGAGCACCTTTCATCAGTGGAATGGTGTTTCTCATATATATTCAAGCTCTGGGTGAGTTTACAGTTTTTCTCCCCCAATACAATATTTTGGGAGTTCCCCCTTTTTATTATTTCTTCACTTTTATTTTTTAGACTTTTCACTCTTTGTTTTGGAAAATTTCCAGCATATACACAAGTACAGAGACTAGAATAATGAGCCCCATGTATCCATCATAACTGTTTAACAACTACTAACTCAAGGCCAATCTTGTTTCATTTACTCATCAATTTTATTTTTAAAGTAAATGCAGAAATAAGGATCTAATTTTAACACAGAAACTCCTCATATCTAATAATTACTATACATACTAAGTAACCTTTAGCACCTTTTAGTATCTACCACTTATTCTATGGTATTACCAACCTCCATATCAAATACCATAGATCTCATTATACTTCATAGGTTGTTTCCATTTAACATTCAATGGATATCTTAAAATGCTGCCAATGTAACGATACATTCCAAATTCCTATGTACTCACAGTCATTTAGTTCCTGCATACTCTGAGATATGTAGGTTCCCAAATTTATAGTTCTAAGTAAGTTTTCTTTGTTGTTAATTCAAGAAAAACTATTAATTAATGAAACACGTATAAAACATCAATACATTCGATGTATCAGTCTACACACAACAGTCTAGGTAAACAAACACTTCATTTCTATAGAAAACGGTTTCTTCTAAAATATATCTCTACCATGCCAACACACAATTAAACAATCATAAAACTTCACCAAAATATTCAAAGACAATGGAAATTTTGTTCAAAGAAACTTTAAGTCTAGGATTTGTAATGGAGATACCTTGGTAGTAGAATATTACTTAAATCATCAAGCCTTATCATGAAAAAAATAATCAGAGAATTGAAAGAATAAGTAAAATTAATTTAAAATAGTAATTAAGAATTAAAGTCTAGGCTAAAGCCCCTTTTTAAGTGTGAAAAACCTGATTAAAAAAAAAAGCCAGAATGCCAGATTTTGATAAATGTTACACTTTAGTAAAAACGAGACTATTAATTTTCTCATGAAATTTTGTGACTCAAAGCAGATACAATTTACCTCCTTCTAGTAAAGTAGCAATGGAAAGCTTAGCAAAAAGTGGAATGTAAGCTGTGACGTCCCCAATGTTGTTGCTACTGCCCAAATGCTACTTCACAGTCTCCGTATTTCTCCATTTATTCTTACCATGCTACTAAGCCAGATGATCTATCATCTTGCCAAATGATGTTCCTTCATTTTAGGCAGTCCAGAGCATGGTGCAAAAACTTTCAGAGATGAGGCGAGTCACTGTGCTTAGTGCCACTAGCGTGTACTTCTCCTTCACTATTCCTTCTCCCAGGCTGGTAACTTAGAAAAACTATTTAGTCATCTTCTGCAGTTCTAAGTCACTAGAATAGTCTTGCAGTTTTTACTGGACCTTTAAAAGCCTCTGAAGATAGATCCCACAATTTCTTTCAGTATATTCTTCTCTAAAAATTCTGTCAACCAGGTAAATCTTAACATCTGCTACATAAAAACAAAAACCTACAAAGTATTTCATGATGCACTATTTATACTGTAATAATAAACTCTGGAAACAAATTCTGTATTTTTCATAGTAATGTTAACTTTTAGCCGTGAGAGAAAACAATATACTATCTTCCTTTTGTAAAAAAACACATAGAACATGTTATACACATTGCCTCTAATGGATTACTTTTAGCTGTAAAAATAATTTTAACGATTAACATCTTTAAGGTAGCAAACATGCTGTAAAAAACACTATGCATACTGATGATGGGGGATAAAAACACCTGTTTTACTTCTAGGACTGCTATTGTAAGAATCAAGTAACATCAAAGAGCTTCATATACTGCCAGATGCTAAAGAAAAGGACGGTGTCACAGGGACCCTTTCTATGTGAAATGATTTTCATTAGCTGGGCCACCCAGCATTTTGAGTGATTCAGCCATTTTATAAATTTCCTGTAATAGTTCTGACATGTTACCAGCCATGCCTCCACTGAAACTGATGGCCACACTGCCGTATATCCATCTGATAGAGACTCAAAGTCCATGGGGATGAAGTGATTTTAAGTTATACATCTATCCCTCTATCCCCTCAGGTCACATTCTGCTGAGGCACACACACATTCCTTGTCCATCACAACAGAAGAAAGAATTAAACTGTTTTTGATAACTTCTCTTAAACCACTTGCCAATTTTATCTGTAATTTTTAATAAGCTTTTTTTAGAACAGTTAGATTTGTAGAAAAACTAAACATTCTCCAAAGTTCCTAGAACCTGGGCACCCCTTTCCCCTCATTATTAACATCTTGCAGTAGGTATGATATACTTGCTACAATTCATCAGCCAGTATTAATATGTTGTTATTAAAGTTCATAAAGTATTCAGACTTCCTTAATTTGTATCTAATGTCCTCTTTTCCTGGCTTCCCAGGTGGCGCAGTGGTAAGAATCTGCCTGCCAAAGCAGGAGACACGGGTTTGATCTCTGGGTTGGGAAGATCCCCTGGAGAAAGAAATGGCAAACCCACTCCAGTATTCTTGCCTGGAAAATTCCATGGACAAAGGAGCTTGGTGGGCTACACTCCATGGGCTTGTAAAGAGTCGGACATGACTGAGCACAGAATGCATTCATATCTTTTATTTCAGGATGCTATGATTAAATTTAGTCATGTCTCCTTAAGGCTCCTCTTGACTATGGCAGTTTTGTCTATGCTTTTTAAAGATACATAATTTGTTTTATCCTTTCATTTCCTATTCTAAAACTTCCATCCAATGTCAATTATACCATCATCTTTTGATCTTATACTTATTTGCCCTGTTCAAGATATCTATCTGTTGACTGTTATTCTCACATATGACTCAACAGAGGATTGGGTGGTAGGACCTTTGAGGTTTATCCTAATTCATGTAGTATAGGGTCCTGGGTGGGGAGGGCAGTTTTTACAATATATTTCCTGATTTGAAAATAAAAACTTTACCTTTGACAAGAATGACAACTGCTATTCTTTCCTGAAACAGCCCATTCCTCCTCTCCCACCAACTTTCCCTTCAATTTCTATTTTACCCTCTAGAACCCATTTTTCTTTTCTGTCATTAACAATTTCACTTTTATTCAATATGTTCCTCAGAGAAAACGCTTAACTAAAAGCTTGCTTGATCCTAATGAAACTTCTCTTATAACCCTCATTTTTATCTTCCTGAACTCTTCTCCTTTGATGTTAATATCATGCAAACATCTCTCATCGAAACAGTCACTGGGATATTGTTTCTCATGACATGAAGACTTTCACACCTTATTTCCTTCTCCTCGCCCAGCTCTTGTCATCCTGCAATCTGTCTGACATGCTGGTCCCATGATTCCTTCTACCTTGATTTTACTATATCAATCTATTTTATCAGCTTCTTCTGCTACATCTTTGACTTTCTTCTTTCGCCATTCATTGCTAACATTTAAATCCTCTTTCCTGACTTCATTCTTCCATCTTCTTGATTCTACTTCTATACCAACCACTTAAGCCGTTTTTAGACTATATGATAAATCCACTTCCCTTTCTAGTCTCCCTTGATTAGACTTTACTATGTAGCTGGAGCATTTTGGCTTACTTGCTACTAATCTGTTAATGCTCTACTATGCCAGGCTTGGATAAATTAAATCTTATATTGTGGACATGCCTTCAGCTGGGTTTGTAAAATATTAAAGTGAAAACACACACACACTCAAAAAGCAACTGAGTCCACATGTTATTCAACATTAGCTGATTTACTAGTCTGTTTTCAAGAATTCCCTAAAAATCCACTAGACTCCTGTACCCGACCCTCATTCTTATGTTCAGCAAATATCTTGGAAGACTGAGATGAGAATTCCCTCAAAATGCTCAACCAATTCACAACTTCTCCCTTCTTTCATCTGTTCCCCTTTCTTTATAAAGATACAAATGGTGAGAAGCAAGAATACAGACTGTAAAAAACTGACAACTTCAGTTCTGGCTCCAACTCTGCTCCTAAATTTCTATGTGAGCTTGACAGAAGTTCCTTTTAGTTCTCACAATGGTCCTAAAAATTTCTATATATTTTGCCCCAACACTTCCACTATTCTCAATCCAATCTACTACAATCAATTCTAGGATTTAAGCTAGCCTTCAAAACAAATACTAGCGAATATGAAATTAGCACTCATTATGTGTCAGGTATTGTGAAAAGTTCTCTGCATGCATTAACACATTTAATCCTCACAACACTAGCCTTAGAATATGATATTACTATCATATCCATGACTAATGCAAAATCTAAGACAGCAAAGCTGAGCCAGATTTTGAATCGAGGATGTCTGGATTTTGAGCCTACCCTCGAAATGATTATGCACACTTCCTTGCTTTTCAACTACCATCCCATTTCTCCTTCCTTCCAAGAGTGTGTTACTTCGAAGAGTAAATATTTTATCATATTTATATTCCTAATTCATTATAATTTGATTTATACCCATTCTTATGAATAAGAATAAACTTTATGGTCACTACTAAACTGAAAAAGCACTTCTAATTTTAATCTTATTTTATCCCTTGATCTCTTGCTTCTTTACTTTTCCCACAACATAAATGTACACTGCTCAAAGTTTTAAGACTTTAGCCCTCCTGCTCTTTTACACTTGGGAATCTTAGACTAAAGGTTTTTTTTTTTTTTTTTCAGTTTTATTGAGATAATGGACACATAGCACTGTATAAATTTAAGGTGTACAGACAGCATAACGATTTGACTCATACACCATGAGATGATCACCACAGTTAAGTATAGTGAACATCATCATCTCACAGATAAAAACAAGAACAGGAAAAAAATCTTTCTCCTGTAATGAGAACTCTTAGGATTTACTCTAACTTTCATATATAACATACAGCAGTGTAAATTATATTTATCATGTAATACTTTATAACCCTAGTACTTATTTATCCTATAACCAGACGTTTGTATCATTTGGTCCACCTTTATCCAATTTCTCCCCATCCTCAAGCCCTCTGTCTGATCCAATCTCTTTAAACCAAAGTTTCAAGTATCAATCCTCTGGCCTTTCAAATTCTCAACAGCAAAGAACTCTTGCCTAAGTCCTAGGAATGAATTTCCTACTATCTAGGTACTTCTCAAGTTTAACTCCTAGTGAGTCATCATATCATAAATTCTAAGTCTTACTACTTTTATGTTTAATTTTCCTCATGTTTCTTTCTTTCCACTCTCATTTCTATCCCTAGTATAGATTCACAATTTTATCTTACTTAGACTAGTAGTCTCCAGTATACTCCTTAGGATAGATCCTGTCCCAAACTTAATGCTTTTTCTCCTCACTGCCTTTCATGTTTTCCTATGCCCCTATGCCTCATTCACAACTGAATACTTGTCACTTCCTAAATATGCAAGATATATTCTTCATCACATCTGCTCATGTAGTGTTTTCAAAATCCTTTCTTCTGGACTTCCCTGGTGGTCCAGTGGTTAAGAATCTGCCTGCCAATGCAGGGGACACGGGTTCAATCTCTGGTCTGGGAAGATCCCACATGTTGCAGAGCAACTAAGTCTGTGAACCCCAACTACTGAGCCTGAACTCTAGAGCCCATGCGCCACAACAAGAGAAGCCACCCTAAGGAGAAGTCGCACACTACAATGAAGAGTAGCCCTCACTCACTGCAACTGGAGAAAGCCCTCACACAGCAATGAAGACTTGGCATAGCTGGAAAAAAAAAAAAAAAAGTAAAAATAAATAAATCCTGTCTTTTTATCCCAACCAAATGGCTTTTGGCCTACAATGCGTTTCAACTCTCTCCTTTGGATGATAAAGTGCCCATCTGATTATACTCTAATACTATAATAACTATTACATATTTCAGTTTGCCTCATAATAGATATATAGTCACATACTTGCTGCCAGATTATAAGCACAGAAATTGTGCAATTTTTCTGAGACCCTATAGTACCCAGCACAGTGCTAAAACCATCAAAAATGCAATGAATGAATTAAGCAGGATGCTACTGAGTTGAGGCAGAATCCTTCTAGCAATGTGAAAAGCTCAGTGCAATTACTTAAGAAGGGTAAGAAAAATTCACAAGGGGGCAAAAAAGGAAAGGAAGACTAGGAGATAAAATACCATTTTAAAATTAACAGGAAAAAGAAATATTGACAAATGAAAAGAGAAATATGAAGCTAGGAAGAACTCACACAAAAAATCTAAATGAAATTTCCTATATGTATCTATTGTTTTCTTGGTGCATCTTTAGAGACTCAAAACCTTCTGCATAATATTTACCTCCTTCAGATAAGAGGTGCATTTCATACTTGGTCACAAATACATACTTTTTCTTCTACTAATTGCAGAGATAGCAGTAATATACTTCAGAAGGCTTTTCTTTTAGTCGTACCACATATACATAATTGTCAACTCTTAAAAGCAAAAATTTTTTAAGATTAAATTTACCATCTGATTTAATTTAGAATTATCTTCTACATCCAAAGGCCTTCGAAGTTGATTACCACTGAACTCAGGCTGTTTAGCTTTAAAAATATGAAGCCAGAATAAATAGGAAAAAATGTTTTCAAATATGTGACAGGCTATCATGGAAAAGGAGAAGGTAAACACGGGATTAATAAAAGAAATTCCTTAAAGCTACAGCTGAGAACAACATAATCAATGACCATAACAAAATCAGTTAAGCAAAGACTATATTATCACCCATTAGGAACTTGGGAATGAAAATTTGCATCCAAGATAGTTAAAAAGCAGCCTATGAATTAACATTTTAGTCCTACAGTTAGGAGTTTATTCCATTTGAGAGTGCTGGTGCATAAGTAAATGCCAACTGATGCATTAATTTTTTCTCCTAATGTTTACAGCCCATTGTATCTCCAAAGTATGCTATTACCATTTCATTTGCTCAGAAGACAAAAAAAAAAAAAAAAAAAAAAAACTTCAAGATTTAAAACGTTAATTCAAGTATTATTTAAAATATACTAAAAGAATTAAACTCTTTAAAGGTCACTGCTTCAAGTTAATTTGTGATTCACAAGTGAAAACTTTATCCAAATTTAAAAATGAACAATTCAACTTCAGCTCTTGCAACTTCCTTTTTAGAAGAGATATTTTAAAAACTGAAAAAAAAAAATTTTTTTTTTAAATTCAGCCATAGAAAAATAGAGGATAGTTTAATAATCCAAAGAACTCAACATTTTCTAAAAATGCACACATGAAAAAGTAGGCAAGCTCAACTATGGTTTCTAAACTCTTAGATGTTAAAACAGAAATAAAATGAGAAAATCAAAGTTACTGGATAGGTATTTTCATGAACTTTGGATGAAAAAATTCTGATTTATGTTGAAAATTATAAAATACTGGCTTTTAAATTAGGTAGTTTCTAAAAACTTGTTAGTTTGAGACTCAGTGATATACTTTAAAATGGGTGTGGTTCAGTACTTCCAGGAAATATTTCTAGGATGTTTTCATATTTGTAATTATTTTGGTCTCCTGGAGCTTTCAAATGTGACTGCAGTAAATCAATTATTTGGTGTGATTTTCTGGCCATAACTGTCTTTGCTATAATTAGTCTTATAATGGAATATTATAGATTAGGATTTTGCTAAGTTTAAGATTTTGGTATATAAATTTTAATGTATATTTTGTGAAAAAATAAAAATATAAATTCAGTTTACTATCATATAATATACACATGTATATGAACGACCATATATATATTGGTTTACATATATCATATGTATATGAATGATCACATATATATAAATACACAGGCACACAGCTCCTATTCTGGATCCAATTATAGAGTAGGTATATGAGTAATACTCATATTTGGTTTTATAATCATGAAATAACCAGGTTAAACACTGGATGGACTTGGCAACAAAAAATCTGTCATGGCAACAGAAAATATCTCACTATATATAAAAAGAAGGAAATTAAAACTACAGGCTTACCAATTTACTGTATGTATGACATTATTCTACATGAACTCCATAGGGGGAAAAAAGGCAGGCTAAAAGCCTTAGCTAATCTGTAGCGCATTTCATTTTAATGTTTATTAGAAGGACAGATTGTTGGAGCCACACTGCCTGGCTGGCTCAGGCCCTCACTAATGATGGGAATTGGAGCAAACTGCGCATCAATTTGTGTTCCAGTCTCTAAATCTATAAAATGGGGGCAATAAGGATAAATTTATTTAGGAGTGGTGAGGATTAACTCACAAGAGGGTTAAGAATGATGCACTGGCGTATACTCAATAAATGATAGGCTATTATCAATATCCATATGCATCAACCTTTTGGTTCCTGAGATTGGGACAATTCCATTCTAAAGCACAATATTTTAAATGCTTTTGCCTCAAAACATATGAAATGAAGAACTGTAAGCAACAAAGGTGGAATTTAAATAATTACTTTTAAACTACTTTTCTGAAAAGATATTCCTGTGGTAGGAACTATCCCCAAAAGGATCTCCCTAAGGCACTTTGATAGTGGAGCCAAACTTTTATAGAGAGAGAAAACAGTGGTAGGAAAAAAGCTAACCCCTTCTATCAATACCAATCATCCAAAAAACATCACTCCGTAGAAACTGGTATATGTGTTTTTTTAAGACTCCTTTTTCACCAGCATTTCTTTCTAGAAAGTGTGAGTCCTTCCTTCAGTCGTGTCAGACTGTTTGAGACCCTGTGGACTACAGCCCGCCAGGCTCCTCTGTCCATGGAATTCTCCAGGCAAGAATACTGGAGTGGATTGCCATTTCCTTCCCAAAAGTATTTATTTACCTATATCACAAAGATGAACTGTAAGTGGCCTTACAATATACCAAGTGGCAATTTTATTCTTTCTAAGCTCTGGTGCTATTGAATGGTTCGGCAAAAACACTGAAACAAACAAGAATTTCCAAGTAACATTCACCTTTGGAGGATACTGAAACCATAAACAGCTTAAACTTATTACAAAGTATCTACAAACAACACTAAATATATTTTATTTTGTAAAACACATACACAAAAGGAAAATCACAGGCAGCACTTAAATATATTTGTTAAGACAATATTCAATTACTGCTCAATACTAATCTCCAATTTTGTAGTTCCCTGCCCCCATCACTCTATTGTAATGGGATACATGAGACAGTAATGTTTTCACAGAAGATGTTTTTTACTGCATGTCTACGGAAATATATTACAAAAGGAACAAAAAGACACAGAGCAAACATACATATGGATACAAGGAAAAAGATGCTAACTTTTTGACTGAATTAGTAACACACTGGTGGAGGGTTCCCCCCCGCACCCCCCACCCCACAACACCACAGTTAGTTTTAAGAGAGAAGTGATTTTAGTCCATTAGGTTTTACGAAAAAAGTTTCTAGGCTTCCTGGTTATTTCATGGGATGAATTCTTGTTTGAGATAAATATACCTAAATTTGATTAGCTCTCTTTAGTCCTTTAACTCTTTAGTCCTCTTCCATTTTGGGGCCATTAAGACCGAATAATAATAATATAAATAAATTAAAAAACACTCACTTCTAGGGTAAGGTCACCATCTCAAACCACTCTAGGGCTATCAAAATCTGGAAGTAATCCAGAGTTTCAAGTTTAAAGCAGAAGTAGGGAAGAATCTAGTCTGTACCCACTCATACATAATAAACTAAAAACAAAAGCTGGACATAACTTCTTCCACTAAAAATTAGTAAATAAATTCAAGAACTTAACTAACTGTCCTGCACAAACCGTAAAGAGCCCTAAGTTGACAAAGGAACAATAAACACTTTCAACAAATTATTATAGAAGAAATGTTTAACTCAGAAGAAAAATCCAAAATTTGCAACCTCCAAATGAAATAAAGGCAGCAGCCATTAGTCGATACTAAAACCATTAGTAGAAAAATAAAATGGAATGAACAGAATGTCACCAGCTGAAACCACAATCTTAATGCATCACTAAAATCACTAAAAGTGACCCAACCATATATTTTATGCTTCCAACTGAGATCACAGGGAACATGTAAGTAACAGAATCTGAATCTCATCAAGCTTTTGGAGCTAGTTTCTTACTTATACAAAAGATGCAGTGGACTGAAGAACAAGCTAATGCTACTATAAAAGGGAATAGCCCGACCAATCCAGACTGTGGCATTTTCTAAAAGGATATAACTAGGTTTCTATAATAAATAAGTCAATGAAACTGAGGGTTGGGTGGCAGGAGAGAACTTTAATAACCTCTATATAAAAATAACCTCTATATTAATAATCTTCAGAATAACAGACACTCAGGAGACACAGCTAACAAATGCCATATGTGGCTCTTGAAAAGATCCTATTCTGAACAAATCAACCCTTAAAAAACGTTTTTGGAGACAACTGGGGAAATTCAAGATGAACTGGGTATTCAACATTAAGAGACCATTCTCAATTTTGGTAAGTTTTATGATCAGATTTTAATTGATTTCCATCAGGTATGGTTGGTAAGAAAATGTCATTATTTTAGAGAAATTATGGAAATGTTTGAGATGACATAATGTCGAGGATTTGCTTTAAAATATAACAGAAAAAATGAACAGATATAACAAGTGTGGAAACTAGTGAATTGAGATGATGAATATATAGGGTTTATTACATCAGTATATGATAAAAAAAACTTTTAAATAAAAGCTTTTTAAAAAAAATCACCATGTAAATAACCCATTCAAAAAAAAGCGTTCACAAGTCATTTAAAGTAAGTTTTAACATATTAAGTTTCAAAAAAATATTTTAAAAACAAGTTTGCTTGTTAATTTTATATATCATAAACACGTAGAAAAGAAAAGCAAAGTAAATTCAATTTAACAGTTAAACTGAACATCTATCAGTGGAACTCTATCAAAGCAGAGTTACAAGGCATGAATAAAAGAAAAGTATTAAAATAGTGGGTCAACAGCTATGAAGAATGTTTTTATAAGAACACTAATAACTGTGCTAAAAAGCTAAAATAAAGCATCTAAAATATTACATACTTTCTCTATAGCAGTAATGCTCAACTCCCACTACATGGAAAAACCATCTTGGAATCTTAAACAATTACAAATGCATGGAACCCCACTTGTAGTGATTTTCAGTCTAGGGTAGGGCCTGGTGACTTTGATGTGAAGGAAAACTGAGAAGCACAGATCTATAAGGGTTACAGATTTACCTAGATGGTTGTTACATCTATTCTCAATCATCAATTATTTTAACATCAAAATATCTTATACAAAGTTTGGTTTTCTTTTAAAACTATATGATGAGAATGGCTGCTCACAGAAGGCTCTAAAGTATTCTTGGAACATATTAACTGCATTAATTTTTAAAATGTAGATAGCATGATCATGAAAAATTATTTTTAGCAATTTTCTAACAGTGATCCACCCCTTAATAAATTAACTACACTTCTTAAACATGATAAAATGATCATTATAACAACATCTCAACTTTATAATCTCAAGGATTTTTGGTCACCTTGTACTTTGATGTAGAATATGAATAACTAATAGTCTGCCACGTTTGTGATTATGTATTTAAACATCAGATTTCTAACTAATTACAAAGCACTCATCTCCATTCTTAAACTGCGTTTGTGACGACACAGTAATTCCTAACTGAAAGAAAGAAGCAGAGAAGCCACATATACATGCTAGTTTTAAAAACTTACTGTGTAAAATAAACCAATTAAAATTTATAATATTGATTTCAAAATGACTAAACTCAGTCAACTGCTTAGATACAAAAATGATACAAAATAAAGTAAATCCCCTTAAATATTTAGCAGAAAAGAATTATCACCTACTTATCTGTTTCCCTGGTGGCTCAGACGGTAAAGCAGCTGCCTACAATGTGAGAGACTCAGGTTTGATCTCTGGGTCGGGAAGATTCCCCTGGAGAAGGAAATGGCAACCCACTGCAGTACTCTAGGTGGAAAATCCCACGGATGGAGGAGCCTGGTGGGCTACAGTCCATGGGGTCGCAAAGAGTTGGATACAACTGAGTGACTTCACTCACTTTCTTTTCTATCTGTGTTCTTATAGAATTTTTTAAATATAGGGATACCTATAAATTATTTCACTTTGAACAAGTACTGCTTTAGAAAGACTCAAGCTGAAAATGGATCCTATCAATATTAGTTTGTTGTAATCTGAAGTCACCTGACTGATACCAATGAAAGCAAATAAACAGAGAAAAAAATTTAGTCACCATTCCAGAAGGTATGACCTTACTAAAGCAATATTGCATGTCACTAGTCACTACAGTGTCTGCTGACTACTTTACAAAGTAAAATAGTAAGTAATTCTTCATAAAGATTATACTATCCACCAAAGGTGAGTGAAGGGGGCGGGGGTACAAAAAAAGTTACCTTAATGTCCTATAAATGGAAATGTTTGGATTATGATGAATTATTTTAAAACATCTTTTTCCATAACCGGCCAATCTACAGTAACAGAATAAAGCTGAATGCTTAGCTCATAAAATATGAGCAAAATATCCTTAATATACATTTAACATGTGTTGTATATTCCAAAAGAAAGAATCCACACAACCAATTCAGATTTGTAAATATCTCATGAACATTTAGAAATTATAAACTAGTTCATAAAATGGTAAAAATTAAAATAATCTGACATCCTTATTAATACCCTAGCAAATAAAAGTATTAATACTCAATGCTGAACAGGAAAAAGTAGAATAGCCAGCCTCATATACCATGTATGTTAAATTAATTATCACCATTCTGGAAAGAAATTTGAAACAAGAATCACAAGGCTTTAACATTTCTTTGACACAATGATTCTAGTTCTAGAATCTAGTCTAAGTAAATAAAGAACAAAAATGTTACATACAGGTATTGGTGGTCACAATGCCATTTATATTAATGAAAAGTATGAAGGGAAACTAAATGTCCAACATAAATCCAAAAGTATTATATATCCATTAGCAGGCTATCTTGCTATTGTAATTACTGTTTTTCAAAAAAAAAAAAAAAAACCTCAATAAAATGACAAACACAAAACTGCAAATAGTGTGATTTTAGTTTTTTACAAATATGTATTTACATAACAAGGAAAAATATATCAAAATATAGGTAGTTATCTCTTATGAATTATAAATAAATTCCTTTATTTGATTTTTAGAATTTATAACTCACCTTTCAAAAACTATTTGAGGATATTTAAAATTTTAAAAATCCCAGTGAAAACCATTAAAACATGTAAACAATGAAGTCATTTAATAAAGGAAGACGAATTCACGTATTTTCACCCCAAAATATTTTTCTATGTTGACACTATATGGTAGTTTAAGTGTGCAAAAGGTATTATGTTTAAAAAAAGTATATACTGTTATTACAAAATACTTCATTGCTTAAAAAATGCTAACTATCATCTGACAATGCTGGGCTGCCACAAACCTTCAATCTGTAAAAGAACACAGTATCTGTGAAGCACACTGAAACAAGGTATGCCAGAATATTATATTTAAATCTTCAAGACAGAGCAGCAAGAAGACACCAAACTAATTTACTAAAAACTGAGCAACTTTACTCACATTCTTTTAATGCAAAAACGTAGAACACTTGAGAAATGATAAAAGCACTGAATAAGACAAAAGTTAGTTATGCTAGGACTATATAATCTTTTATGAGAAAGATTTCTTATTTCTTATTACTTTAAAAAAGAATTCCATGAAGGTCATTACAAGAAAAATGATAAATTCCATAGACAAATCCATGACTCTACCCAGAATCCAAAAAACATACATGAATTCATCAACTACCCCTTCCAATGGGCAAATACACATAGCTCTTAGGGTCCAAGGAAGTGATTATGTGTCTAAGAAAGTCCTATGTTTGAAACTAGCTGAAATTTCTCAGTCTTTTACCATTGTTTCTTTAATGAGTTGAACATAAAATTTTAAACTTCTTAGGAACACGATAAAATCTTCACATCATCTTCTACTTTGGTTATTTTAAGAATTAAATAATGTATTTGCCAAGTACCTTGCAGAACCCCTGGGATCTAGAAGCTATTCAATAAATGTTGATTTTTGTCTTTTCTATAAGTTCTATCAGTAAAAAAATTAAGAATTCATAGTAACAATTATAAGCAAAGGCCATGTATCATTCACTACTGTTTCATTCTAGACTTTAAAAAAATGGTACACCATAAAATAGTTAGTATTATTTACTTACAAGCCAAGTTGAGGAAATAAAGCTTTAAACTAAGCCCACATACTGATAGAGATTCTCTCAGGAAAGAATGTTATCAACCTAAAGAATTCATTATGATGATCAACTGCTATAACTTCTGCAAGTTGTATTAGACAATCAGAATAAGGGGTCAGTTTTGTCTAAAATTATCAGAATTAATTTCAAATATCAAATGCTTCTCTTGTGCATTAGTGTCTCTCTGTTCATAGATGATGTATCACTTATATAACATATTTATAAATGGATAACACGTTATATTTCCACACTAAATAAGTATTTCTAAAAACTATTTTAATGCCATTTCTTTTTAAATTAATGAATATAAGCTCAGCTTATATTCATCAAACTCTGGGAGACAGTGGAGGACAGAGGAGCCTGGCATGCTACAGTCCATAGGGTCACAAAGAGTTGGACAATACTTAGCAACTGAGTAACAGCAATAAGATAAACAGTAAGAACAAGTTTGCGATTCATCAATCTTAGGTTCCATATGTCCAGAAACATTCATTTAATGATAATCTTACAAACTTCAGAAACCAAGAATTTCCTGAATACATCAAAAAGAAACTAAAATTTCATCTGAAGTTATAAATCACTTACTTTACTTACAAAACATTTTCTGTTATTTTTTCTTCATCTTGACTCTGTCAACTATTAGTTGCAAATATTTGTGGTTTTTTATTAGGTGGGTCAAACCCATTGCTGAATGAGGTGAAATATAATAACTAAGACAAAATGCAAATAAACACCAAAATAAATTTTATATAAAATTCTTCCTAGGTAAAACTGTGTTTTAAGACTACAATATGCTTTGAAAAATCCATACACCTACTCCCATTATATGCTGCCTCTGTTAACTTTCTGGGTTTTTCTGTGCAGGGCTAAACTGAAACCATCAGACTGGTTTACCAATCTACCTGAAACAGTTAAGACTGAATATGCACAATGGCCTCTAGATAGCAAGACTTTAAAGTGTAAATGTTTTATTAAGAACTCAACAGTATTTTTTCATTAGAGCTTTTCCTCTTTTATTTTGGGAGAGAAGATAAGATAGGTGAAAGGAATGCTGACACGACTTTAATTATCCTTATGAATTTATGTTTTTCTTCCAACAGTATTCATATACATTCTTACCTGGGGGGGGGGGGGGAATCTAACATAATTTCTTAAATTTCAAAATGGGAGATTCATTATACTTACTGGAGTTTGGGGCACTTGCCCATTTGGCAGAAGTGGTACAGACAATAAAAATCATACCTAAGAGAGATGTCTCCTTGGCAAATGCTGCAGCTATAGCTGGGTCCAATGCAGGCTGTCCATCCCCAGATGGAAGATCAGGTCGAGTATAATCCCTACTTTTATCATTGTTGTATTTTACATTCAAATTCACAAGTTTGGAAAAATCAATCCTTAGAGTACAGCAAGCATTATAAATATTCTGACCATCTAGGGCCTGTAAAAGTGAATAAAGTGTATCAGCAATTTTAAGAGATAAAAATTAGAAAAAGTACAACTGACAAAAAACTCAACAATGAAAAGCTGCACATAATAAAAGTTGCCAGAAAAGGGATCAAATTAGATACTCTTCTTTGCTACACTAGCTGTATGTATATTGTTTCCCACAAATACTACTGTCTTTAAATAGAAAGCGCTACTTAAATATAAAATATAACCAGTTAAATATATATGCTAATATACTTTTAATTTCAAAAACCTGCAAATATTTTAATTAAAAAAAAACAAAGCTCACAAATATAGTTCATCCTGCCAAAGTAGCACTGTAATATCAATACTTTGCACAATAGTTTAAAGTTAATTTTATTACACACATATTTTTTGCTGGATGCTAATACTTATGCTCTAGAATTGAAAGACCACTCAATTAGGTCACCTTGAACAAGTTATTTAATCTTTTCTAATCTCAGAATCTGGAAGACAGATGACAATGGCTGCCACGCTTCCTTGCAGGATTATTGTAAGGATTAGATAAAAGACCACATGTGTGCAAGCGTATCATGAATTATAAAGCACAGAAAAAGGTATATCAAGCATATTAAAAAAATATGCTGCTGTTATGTTTTTTTCTCTTCCTATATAATTGCCATTTATACTCCAGCTAGACAGAAGCCTGGAACAAACTAGAGAACAGGGGAATATATTGTTGATTTTTTATTAGAAAAATAAACATTTTCTGTATAAAGTAACAGTTCAGAAATGAAGAACATGTTTAGCTCTAATTCACTTCAAAAATAAAACAAAAATTCTTCGGGTAACAATACATAAACAGATCAAGCCTGATACGATGTAGACCAAGACCTACTAGGTGTGTAAATATAGAACTATATTAATAGTAGACAAACATATTTTTCACATTTGATGTTTGAAAGAGAATTTTTATATTACTTCAGTATAACTACTGTAATGGCTGTATTATTGGAGAAGGAACGTTAACTGAAACAGACTTAAGAATAGTCAAGAGTGTTCCATTATGGAAAAAGGAAACCTCAATAGCTGCTTTGTATATAAAGTTTATAGTTAAAATATTATATTTAAAATATTCCCACTCTGTGAAAAGAGGAAAACCCTTTCCTTTAACATACAAAATTAAGATTTAAGTGAATATATTTACCAAGCTAAAAGCTAACTTAAAAACACAATTCAACACAAGTTTACCCATTTCTATATTCACATAAAGGAACTACATACACATCAGGATTTGACTTCTATTTGAATTAGGGAAAGCACCTATCATCACATGAGAATGGGAAGTATCAACACTCTCAGGCAGAGTAATGTAAGTATTAATTCAATACTTCGTAAGTAATTCTTATTCAATACTTAATAAGTAATTAATTCAGTACCCTGCTGTAAAAGCAAACAAAGCACTGAAAATAGGTCTTCATTTACTCATTCCCATAGGGGAAATGGCGAGCCACGTAATAGATCTGTCTCTACCTTATATATGAATGTCAAAGTTCACTCTTAGCTGACTATTTCAATAATATATAAAAAATCTGATATACTGGAAGAACAGACCTGGCTTTGGATCATAGTACCTCAATTAACCCAAGAAGTAAGATACTGATGCAAAATGACTAATTTAAAAACAAGCAGAGTTTCTTTGGGGCCAAGTTCTATCAAAGAGGTTGACTGCCAAATATCTACAAAGAATATGCTAACTGCTTGAAAGCCATCTAGAAACCTTTAACCAAAAAAAAAACCCTTTATGTAGGTATTATACACAGATATACCTAAGATACATACAAGGAAAACACAAAAGGCATATACAAAACTGTACCTTAGATACAAGAGCTAGAGAAATCAGGAAACAATATGTATATTAGCAACAGGGGAGAGGAAAAAGAGCTAAGGATACATGATAATAGAAATCCAGGTATTTTCAATAGTTGGCTGAGGTAAAGTGACAACAAGTGAAGTAAGACGAAAAATCAAATTAAACTATATATGCAAGCTCACTTTAAGCTCATTGTTATTTGCCAACTTCCAGGAAATAACAGTAGCACACAAGTCAGTCAGTGTTCAGCAATCAAGATTGTAGTGATCTTGATGGAGCAAAGATTTCTGACAGCAAAAGCCCAAGTTAATTTGCAAAAAAGCCTCTCAAATGTATCTATGCAAAGGGAAAGTTTGGAGAGTACATGAAAACAATCAGGAAAAAATATCTTCATAGTAAATATAACATTTATGTCAAAAACATGATAAACTCAGTAAAGATGTTAAATACAGAATGCATAATTAACAACACAATGAAACACTGCATATGGATTAAAAATAGGAAAAGCCACTAATGAAACTTAATGAAATATACTCTTCTGGAAGGAATCATTAATGATAGGATTTCCAAAAGACACAGTGTCACTGTGCAGTGTCAACTGCACATATTCCTAATAAAAGTAGATAATACCCCTAAAAGCTGTGTTACAATCTTCTACCAAGTGTGTTACAATCTCAGGGTTGTAGAAACTAAATAATTTTTAAAGATACAAATGAAAAAGAGTCTACTTCTATACCTTGAGGGCTTCCCTGGTGGCTTAGAGGTTAAAGCGTCTGCCTGCAATGTGGTAGACCCGGGTTTGATCCCTGGGTCGGGAAGATCCCCTGGAGAAGGAAATGGCAACCCACTCCAGTACTCTTGCCTGGAGAATCCCACGGAGGGAGGAGCCTGGTAGGCTATAGTCCACAGGGTCATAAAGAGTAGGACACGACTGAGCAACTTCACTTTCTATACCTTGAAAATACAGAAACTAAACTAGAAAGCCACAGTAAGGGAATGACATTTTTGTTTGCCAATACACTGAAAAAGATTTCTGAAAAAGGCATTAGGGCCTTTTCATTAATAAATGTGAGGATCATTTAAAATAGTTTACTTTTTATTTGATAATTATTATTTTTACAGCGATTGGTGATTACTGGTGGTGACTACCACCCTAAATGCCAACCTCAATATACATAACATTACCTTTTTGGTTGACTTAAGAGGGTTTTTTTTTTTAATTAACTGATTGGAGGATCATTACTTTACAATATAGTAATGTTTTTGCCATACATAAACATGAATTAGCCATGGGTGTACATGTGTCCCCCTGACTTCAGAGATTTTTAAACAGACTGGACTGCAATATACACGAACCTCAGAACAAATTCAGGAGATGGTTAAATTTTTCCCCTCCAACCCTCACTAAAAAAAACTCCATTTTTAAGATGCTTTTTTCCTTACTATTCCTTATAAAATAAAATGCTAGGGGGAAATAATTCCAATTAACTGAAAGTAATTGCCAAAGATCGTAACTAATACATGGCAAGAGTCTGGTTGGCAACGTCACTCAAGCTCCCTTTACATGGCAGTGATTCCCAGGGCTTGAAAAACTAAACAGAGCAGTGGGCTCCAACCCCAAAGATTATAACTGTTAGCTCAGAGGAGCCTAAGAGTCCCATTTTTTATAAGCAATCTATACGAAAAGAAGGTCCTGAACCATACTTTAAAAGAACACTCTAAGTTCTCTTCCCCTCCAAACCTAAAGAAACACTATGCCTGCTAAATGAATTCCCAAGGCATAGGTGATATTTATTCATTCTCTCAATCATGTGAACAACTATCACTACAGACGTAGAGAAGCAGGCTTGAAATTCTCTTCCCAAACTATTATTCCTTACCTGTAAATTTTACATGATTTCTACTGTTTTAACAAGCATAAAAATGTAGCAACTGAATTACAAAGTTTAGATCTGACTCATTTTATCATACACTGAGATGTACATGGATGGTTGAAAGGTAGGAAGAGATCTACAGCACACCAGCTGCTGGGTAAGTTGTGTCATGTTGAAAAAAATGCCCTCATACCTATAATGTGCTGGGTTCTAAGAATACAGCAGAGAACAAAGCAGACATGACAACCACTCTTATACAGCTTATAGTCCAACACATAACACAGACACTTTTTTGTTTAGTTGCTCAGTCATGCCCAACTCTTTTGCAACCCTATGGACTATAGCCCACCAGGCTCTTCTGTCCATGGGATTTCCCAGGCAAGAATACTGGAGTTGGCTGCCATTTCCTTCTCCAGAATTCAGACACTTAATAAGTAATTATAAATGTGATCTGTGGTGGTTAAGAACTAAGAAAAGAAGGGATCAAATCTAGTTGAAAGGTTACAGAAGACCTCTCTGGAGAAGAGACTTCTAAACTGAAACTTGAAAGAGGGAAATGAGGAGTTGGTCATAAAGAGATGAAGAGAAAAGTATTTCTGTACATAGAATATAGCAAGTTGTAAGCCTATGAGATCAGAGAATATACAGCACACACAAAAATTTAAAGAAGTCCAATACATATTAAGTGTAGACAAATACTGTTTGATTCCATTTATGAGATACCTAGAATACTCCAATTCATAGTCAGAAAGTACACTAGTAGATGCCAGGGGACTGGGGAGTGGAAGTTGGGAAGAGGGACTGCAGAGTTAGTGTTTAATGGAGACAGAGTTTCAGTTTAGGAAGGTGGAAAATTCAGGGCATGGATGATGGTGAAAGTTGAACAACAATGTGAATGTGCTTAGTGCCACTGAACTGTACAGTTAAATATGGTTAAAATAGTATTTTTTATATTATGTGACTTTTACCACAATAAAAAAACATTAAAAAAAAAAAAGCCCAATATGGTTACAGAGATATAAGAGGAGACTGGAGAGGCAAGATTTAGAGTTTTTATAAGCTATGTTAAAGAAAGAGCATTTTTATACCAAGGACAAAAATCAGTCATTGAAGGGTACAGAGAAAGGAAGAAATATGACTTTTAAGTTGAGATCATTCTTAAACAGTGTTGGATTTAGACTAGAAGGCCAATGAGGCACAGATTTAAGAGATGGCTTGATGGTTTAGATCAGTGCTACTCAAACTGTGGTTATGGACTAGCAGCCCAGTTCACCTTGCATGAAGAGAAGTTTGCATCAGAATTTAGTATCAATATTGACACTAAACACACTATAGCTAAAAGTAAGCTAATCTGCATGTTGGCACAAGCTTCTTATAGCATTGGAGACTAGCACTTTGAAAAACACTAGCTTAGACTACGGTGATGACAAGAAGAGTTGGAGACAAAAGGATAGACTGAACAGAAATTTAGGATCTAAAATTAGTAAGATTTGGTGATAGGCTGAAAGGAGGAAGAAGAAAGGAAGATTCAATGTTTTCTGTCTTGTTTCTTGGATTGATGATACTTTGACCTGATCAATACTTAGAGAATGGTATAAGAAATGTAGATTTTAGTATTTTTGGTGGTGGTGGTGGTGGGGTTGACAGGAGTTTAATTGAACACACTAAGTCTGAAGGTGCTCCACAGTCCCAGCCTGGGTCTCTTAGAAGATGTGTGACCTAGAAATAAAGGTATGTGAGTACTGTCAGAATCACAAAGTATAACTAAGCTGTGTATAACAGGTGAGGTCCCCCTAGAAGAAGGGGAGGGATATAACAAATAATGAACAGAGAGGTGGGATATATCTAGGTGAGAAGTGTTAAAGACCAGGAAAAAAAAGGATTTTAAGATTCAGTGTGAAAGGTTACCTAGAGGTTAGGTAAGAGAGGACTGAACAATTCTGTTGAGATTTAGCTACTCCAGTGATCCCTGGTGACACTGGGGAGAATCTGTTGAGCAAATGGGTGCTGAAACCAAATTACAATGAAACCAAATTACAATAAGTAGGGAAAGGGGAGATAACAGTACAAAGACTCCTAAGAGGCAGAAGAGGGTGGTAACTGGTGTTTATTGGTCTTAGAAATATCTATGCCTTATATCTAGAAAAAAGAAACGTGTGGGTATAAGTATATTCTGTGAGAAAAGCTGGTAAGAGTTTCCATCTGACAGTTTCTATTTTTTTTCTGAGAAGGAGTAGGCAAGGTCGTAAGAGTGAAAAGCGACTTGGTAGAAAGACAAATTTCTATCTGATACAGACAATTGTGGAAAACGGGAGAACATGCTGACTAAAGAAACGTGGTAAGACTTTGCAAGCAGAGTAGAGGGCCTATTTGTATGTAGTTAATGCTGATGAGTTTAAACTGGTATCAACTGGTTAGATTATGTGATATTCTCTGGCTATACTCAATAGTCCAGATAAGGTATGAAGAAAAAATACTGGAGTCATCAAAAGTATAGGTTTTAAAAGGAGTCTGGATTACAAGATAATGGGACAAGCAAGATTAGAAAATAGATTCCTTTTTTTCTTCACTAATGAGTGAAATATAGTGAGCTCAGATACCAGAATAAAAGCTTAACAAAGTAATTCTCTCTTTGTAGATTTTTGTAGAGAAGACCTGAGTGTATATAAACATTCACAAATGCCGGTAGTTTAATGCTTATTTTCTATGCAGAAGACTGGTTAAATGAAAACCTATTAAATACTGAAAAATATATATAAACTACTTTCCCCATCACATAGCCCAAATGAGGTACAATTTTGAAACAAATTCCATTTCGCTGGTCCTTTACTAAACAGTCTTCCTCTGGATCAGAAGGGAATGACAGAAAATATTTCACATTAAGAAAAATGTGTGCTATATTTAAATTTGTTTGAAGTTGTGAAAATTGCCATCAAGAACATGGCTTCTAGACTGTCTGCTATTAAGCAAACCTCATAACCACAAATATTTTGGTACCTCTTTAAATATAACGTATCTCCAAAGTTGGAGGGCTGAAGCATGTTAGGAAAGATAATTATTTTTGAAAAAATAACGCTATAATTGCTAATTTATTCCTGAAAAGGGAAATACGATTAGATCATGCAATTGGGAACCACTGAGTAGAAATATACTGGAGAAGAGTAGACTGAAAAAATGTCTACTTTACAGATGTGTACATTATAAATCATTTACCTCTTTGAATCTTAGCATCTGCTAACAGGAAAAATTCCTGTTCAGTTTACAATACAGAGTAGTCAGAAAAAGAATGAGATAATAGCACTTGGTAAATCATTTCAATTATGCTATTATTACTAGTAAAGTCTTTCTGCTATCTGAAGCTACTTCTGCTCCCCAAATGAGATTCTAAGAATGGAAATGAAACAGTAGTTAAAAATGGCCTGGTTTCAAACAAGCTATCTTGATCTGGAGGAAGCACTGAAGTAATGCACCATAATCAATCTGAAAGTAAAAGAGTGAAAGAGAAAAAAGAGGTAGTAAGACAATTTGAAGCGGAGACTGCTAATTTAAAGGTTTAACCACTCCAGTATTCTTGCCAGGAGAATTCCATGGACAGAAAAGCCTGGGGCAGGCTATTATAGTCCACGGAGTTGCAAACAGTCGGACATGACTAAGTGACTAACACTTTACACACACTTAATAAATATTTAATTTTGTAATAGTGGAATAAAAATAACAATATTATACTACAGCACATGAAGTTAAAGAGACAAAGGAAGATTTAAGTAAGACAAAGACTGGTATGCAGTTTTCAAAGGTAGCTGTGACATGAGTAAATTTTACTGCTTTGAATAGTTTCTTACCCTCCATATGTAAGAACAAAAACGTAAGTGATTGGAATAAAAAGTAGACCAAGAGCGTATTGGAATAAAAAGGAGACCAAAAGCATATTGAAAAAACCTATCTTTAAAAATAATACTTAAAAAGAATACTGGAAATCAACTGTGAGCTTATTACAGCATCTGAGCCACATGAGTACAGATATATTTCAGCCAAAGTACCTTACAGCTAATAAGTAACTCCCACTGGAAAATGTAAAATCTTATATAGGTATGCATGCATAATATAATCCTGCTATATCCTCAAGAGCACAAAGCATTTGAACCTAAATAAAACAAAAATGCAGAATATAAGCCTATATTACACATAACTACAAATATGACAACTGTTAAAAATAAGTATTTCTTTTTATCACAAATACTAAACTTTCTAATACTATCTCTATGACACTAATCTGTGTCATCTAAAATGCTATATGGTACTGCTAGGTTATGTCAGTATTAGTTACTGACATAATATTAATAATATATAAAATAATAATAAATCATATTAATGATATTAATTACATACATATGTGTGTGTATATATATCTGCCACTGAAAATTATTGCTCTCAAAAAAACCTAGACTTACTAGTTTTGCTTGTTGAGCGTTTACTGGATCGCCATACTGGAGAAGAGCTTGAAACTGGTTATTTTTTGTAAATGTGATTATCTTCAATACAGCACCAAACTTAGAAAATATCTGTTAAAATATTAAAACCAAAACAAATTATATCTACTGTATTATTATTTCTCCATTTTATAGATAAAATGGAAATTAAATTAAACTTACTTGGTGAAGAACATCAAGTGTTACAGGATAATACATATTGTCAATAATTATTCTAAGCACTGGACTCTGGGCTGGAGTCACTGCACTCTCACTAACTGTGGTGCCACTAAGAGGAGTACTTGCTGTCTGGACCGCAGTCACAGCTTGAAGAACCGCTTGAGCACGCTAAAAATCAAAACATAAGCACTTTAGAAACATTCCTGGTATATTCACTTATACTTTGCTACATGCTACAGTATGAAATTCTTTTCTAGAACACATACAGATTTAAAAAAATTTAACACTCGCTCAGTGAATACACTTTTAAGCACCTGCCATAAGCCACATATTGTTTGTTTACAATTCAAGTATTATACTAGTATTTACCTCAGAACAGCTATTGAGGGTTTGGGACCAATGCTGAACAAGGTAGATATGCCACATAATTTATTCTCAAAACAACATGATGTAGTCTGACAGATTCAGAAAATGTTTTAAACAGAAACTTTCAGAGAACAATGAAACTTTAACATTATTCATTCCATAAAAAAGGCAAACAGCAAACCTTAAAAGGAAATTACTAGATTATCCAAAAGAACTCCTATAAAGCTTATTATTTCTAATAAATCCTAAAAGAGAAACATTCAGATACAAATTTTTTTTTTGATACTAGTGTAACTTTTGAAACCAAAATTTTTACAACAGAAACTGATGTATACCACAGTACACAGCCAAAAAATTTTCAGGAATACTTTAAGATAAATATAAATAATATTTTCCATCCATGTTATTATTTCTAATATATCATTAATGGTAAAATGCACTATCCTTTTATGTAGAACTAATAAGATATTGCTAATTGAACCATGACAGATCAACTTATAAGACACATCTTGTGAGATTTTAAAAAGTGAAAAAAATATACATGAATTGAGAAAATACAGTATTTTTAGGAAATATATCAACTAAATCTATGTTAAATGCTCCAAAAAGACTGCCTTTATTACCATTATGTCTTTTCTATTATTTCTCTGACAGATTCACTGACAAGGAAGTAACTGTTTCTACCTTATCTGGGGGTCAAAAAACCTTTATAAAGGCAAATAACTGTTAAATATAATGGTAACTAACACCTCTATGCTGCGTTATAGTTTGAAGAAGTTGTATTGGCAGATGAACAGGCATATATATAAAAAAGCACAGTGATAAATGAAAAGGAAGACAAACACAAAGAAATAAGAACACTTATGTATAAGGAAGGATCACTGCTCCCTTTAGCAGCACACATACCAATATTGAAACAATACAGAGTTTAGCATGGTCCTATGCAAATATGACCCCCAAATTCATGAAGTCACATTTTTTTCTGGACCTGTTAGCTAAAGTGGTGTTGGTAATCATTTTGCAAAACATAAATAAATCAAATAAATAAGTTGTGTATCTTAAAACTTACACAATGTATATGCCTATTATATCTCAACAAAGGTGAGGGGATGCTCATTTCATTGAAATAATATATACTATAGCTAGGAAATCACATAGTATAATCTCAAAGAGATCACACACTCATCTAGTCAAACTTCATCATCTAAATGGTAATTAAATAAAACATGACCTATAAATTTATGTTAGCTAAAGTGACTAAAACCCAACATTTTGAAATATGATAAATATTTAATACCATGGACACATTTACACGACTATTATAGCTATTATAAAAGAGGGATGAAAGTATTTCTAGAACAATGTTTGTTAAATATTTGAACATATTTAGTCCAATAAAAATTTAAATGAAGTATTTTAAGTAGCTCATTGCAATATCACTTTATTCATTAGTGAACATGTCTGCTGCTGCTGCTGCTAAGTCATGTCAGTTGTGTCCGACTCTACGTGACCCCATATATGGCAGCCCACCAGGCTCCCGTCCCTGGGATTCTCCAGGCAAGAATACTAGAATGGGTTGCCATTTCCTTCTCCAGTGCATGAAAGTGAAAAGTGAAAGTGAAGTCACTCAGTCGTGTCCGACTCTTCGCGACCCAATGGGCTGTAGCCTACCAGGCTCCTCCGTCCATGGGATTTCCCAGGCAAGAGTACTGGAGTGGGGTGCCATTGCCTTCTCCGAGTGAACATGTCTACATACATTTATTATAATAAGCATGGAAATATCACAATTTAGAACAACTCTGCTGCTGCTATTTCAAATAATCGAATCAAATAATTGAATACCTTTCTAAACAGGAATCACATGATCATGGTATGCTATCCAAACAGTATAAAAAGTTAACTTTCCTCTGCAACTCACTCATCCTGTATGCTTTCCCCTATGAACCCTCACAATAATCTTAGGTATTCTTCCAGAGACAGCACCTACATATTCAAGCATGTATGTACATATATACTCCATACAACCATATAAGCACTTATCTACTGCATATTTTTCTTTCCAATACTATATTCACTCTCTACATCTTCCTTTTTTTTAACAATTATGTTCTCTATTATCATTAACAAATAACTTCATTCATGTTTCATACATGTTTTAAAAATATTCATGGAGCAGAAGTGACCTGCCAATCTAGATTTTAATTAAACTTTGTATTGAAACAATCATACACATAAAAGGACACAAATCATGAGTATACAAAGCTCAATAAAATATCAAATAAACCGTATCTGTGAAAGCACTATTGAGATAAACAACAGAACATTACCAACCCTCCAAAAGCCACAGACATGTTTTCTCCCAGTTATATAAATGGTTTGCCAGAGAGTATTCCAACAAATAAATATACCATACACATTCTACTGCTGCTCAACATTTAGATCATTTCCAGACTTGGGTAATTACATATACTGTGTGATGAACTTTCCCATACATATCTTTTGATGCACATATATATAAATTTTCTCAGATATGTGACTAGTAAAATTACCAAGTCAAAGAACAAGAATATGCTCAGCTTTAGCAGATAAATGAAGATTTTAAAAACTATTATACCAACTTACATTCCCATCACTTATTTATAAGAGTTCAAGCTTTTCTACATTTGTTTCAACACTTGGAATTACCTCATTGTATCCAATACGGTAGCACATGGCAATATCTCACAGTGATTTTAAATTGCATTAAAGGTTCTTAACCCAAACCTAATCCACTTTGTAGATCAGAGGATGGCTTTCAAGGAAACTGGCTTATGGAAACTTGAAGATGTCTAACAACTGGTCATATGAAGTGTGGGATGGAAACTTGGCACAAACATAGGCAGGCCACAATATTTCAGGCAAAAGTTACATCACAGAAACAGTGGCCTCCAAAGACAAAATAAGAGAAGGTATGCCAAGTTATAGGATCTATCATTACTACTGAGATAGAAGCACAGGAAAATGGAGGGGGGAGCAGCCACAGACAGAAACAGTAGTCATCTCAGACAGGGCCTTTATCCTGAGCATGAAAAGAAATTGC
This sequence comes from Ovis aries, assembly GCF_016772045.2. Classification (NCBI taxonomy): domain Eukaryota; kingdom Metazoa; phylum Chordata; class Mammalia; order Artiodactyla; family Bovidae; genus Ovis; species Ovis aries. The sequence continues at coordinate 73,894,251 of NC_056054.1, read as the reverse complement.
TGCAGGGGAGCAAGTTAGATCTGTGCATTTTAGAGAGACACACATTTGTACTAGGGAGAAAGTATTCAAGACAAAAATTAAAGATCGGTAAGAGAGTTACTAACTTCCCTAGTGGCTCAGATGGTAAAGCGTCTGCCTACAATGCAAGAGACCTGGGTTTGATCCCTGGGTTGGGAAGATCCCCTGGAGAAGGAAATGGCAACCACTCCAGTAATCTTGCTTGGAAAATCCCATGGACGGAGGAGCCTGGTAGGTTAAAGTCCATGGGGTCGCCAAACAGTTGGACACGACTGAGCAACTTCACTTCACTTTAAGAGAGTTATTAGGTAAGATTATTATATAGCTAAGAAATGGCTGTGTCTAAGCAACTGAAGTAGAAAAAAAGAAATGAAAACTGGGCAGATATTGAGAAGAGTGAATTCATAGGACTTGCGACTTGATAAAACGTTGTAGAAGAATTCATGGTTGACGTACACATTCGTCTCTCTTTTGTTATAAAACACTATTAAAATGCCAGTAAATAAATATAAAATGGAAAATGCAGACACTGAAGAGAGGTCATCACTGGCCAAGAATAATTTTATCATATTCCTGGAACACAGAAATTGCATGGACTGAAGACACAGTGAACATATATCAAACAGCGTTTGCACTGGTAGCAGCCATAGGAATCAAATTAGAAACTGGCAGGTACACAGAAGGAGGTGAAATGGAATGTGAAAATAAAAGGATTAACAGAAAGCCTGGCTAACAAACAGCTAAACTCTTCTTCCTCCTCACCATCAACCAACTTAATAAAAACAAAATTAACAACTAAACACCCCCTTAAAAGAACAGAAACTCTAAAGAGGGTTTTAAAGGCCAAAGTAAAGACCTCTTTGGCATTTGGGGGGATCCCAGCTCAGTATCCAACTCATTACTTTACTCTAGAGGAAAGCATGTAAAGTCCAATAAAATCTAACTGTCCATTCTGAAATATAAAACAGGCAATGAGAGTGGGTGGGATGAAGAAAGAGAGCAAGATAAACATACAGCTAATACTAAGGAAAGTAAAAGATAGCGGAGTGTTTAAAAATACCATTAATTAGTATTCATAAACAATGACCAGTTGTAATACAAAAAAGGCTATCAAAGAAGAACTTTTGTAAGTCAAAAATATGGCTGTAACCTTTTTTTCAACAGAAGGAACATTGGACCGTTGCACTGATTATTTCCTATGTCAAAAATAACCAAAACTGTAATAAGTGTTTTACTTTTTAATCTCTGAGGTTACTCAAATGTCACTTGTCAATCAGGCTTCCACTGGTTATCTATTTGAAATTACAAGCCCCCCTTCCAAGCCCCACCACAGACATCTATCTACAGATGCCTTATCTTTGTCCTTTCCCATTCTTTTCATTTGAATCTTTTAAAATGAGAATGTATTCAATACTTTACTGAAAACATTAGTATGTTAAACCCAACTGGGATATTAAATGCCACTTTAAGTAAAAAGAATAGAGAATAGGTATTTTCTTTTGATAAACTGTAAGAAGTACAACTTCTGGTTCAAAAGTAACAAAAATTACCAAACTTCAAAAAAAAACACTGAAATCTTAGCCTTATCTTTTAGGCAAAAAGTTCCACAAGCTTATTGTTCATATATTATCAAAATGATCTTAAGTTATTTTTTACAAAGGTTAAATTTTGTGAGGATTATTTTCCACTTGCTAACGCAAGAGCCAGAGTTTTATATTTTACTAAAACAGATATAATTAGCTAAAAGCTACATTAAAAGAGCTAAAGTTTCTAATTCACTGTTTACTGCAATCCTGTTTATATCTAAATCCACTCTTCTATGATACTTTTCTAAAGAAACATTAATTTTATATAACTAGAAACTTCTACCTTGCATATTTAAAAGATCAACACATTCATATATTCTCAATTCTTATATTTCCCTCCAGGAAAATCATTAATTCATCTTTAATAGGAATTTATCCATAAGAAATTCAAACCTATAAAAAGTCAAATAACCAAAGGTACTGAATTTCACACATTAAATCTAATCAAAGTTGTATAAACAGTTTATAGTTAAGTCCTACCTCAGACAGTTTCTATACAAGTTTTAATATGTACAAAGAAAAAGAACTTTGACCAGAACCTTAAAAAAACTGAAAAGATACTATTTATCTAGTACTAATTTAAAATATGAAGATAAAAGACTGCACATATGTTCTGTAAAGTAACATAATGTTTAATACTTAGAGACATACTGCAAGAAAATATAGCAACAACAAAAAATTAATAAGATCATACAAAAATCTTCTCAATGGTTAAAATTTTTCTCCTAATATGAGTCTTAATATGCTCTAGGACATTTTGTTTATAAACCTACACATACTCACTTGGTTTAATGTATTATCTGTTTTTAGTTCCTTGTGATTGGAGTACTGGATATAAATCGGTTGGTTACGAAGGTGAGGTGTCACAGCAGAATAGTAATTAACCATGGTAATAGCTGCTTCCTCTGTTGCTAGTTCCAAAAATGCCTGAAGATTTAAATAGCAAAAATTATAATACTATGAATTAAATTCAAATAAACTTCAATATCTGTGTAATCTATTGGGCTCATTAAAAAAATCACTATTGAGAATTGCCCTAATAGGTAGAATCAGAAATCCTTATTGAAGCTTAGAAATACAACTAAAGCTAACCTCAGTAGAAAGCTCTTAGCGTACACAGTATTTCTGCCTTCCACCTCTGATTTCCATACATTACAAATGTTAACTCCTCCAAAAAAGGCTAGAGAAAATAAAATCCAAACATTTTCTAGAACCAGAATTTTACCATGCCTAACGTAGAAAACATGAGATCTCCAAGTCATTTTTAAAGCATTTATAATCTAGAAGAAAAAAATTAAATGTCATCTTATTAGTGATATTAACTATATTTAAGAGAGCATTAAATTTCTCTAAATTCTTCTAAATTCTTCTAAATGGTATTAGGAACTTTAAAATAAAATCTGATTTTTAATACACCTGGACCCTACTGCTACAGATATATCTATTCAGTATAGAATATCTGGGACTAATAACTATTTTTTTCTAATGCTATCAGATAAATATTTTCCTGGGATAAGCTTAAAAGGTAAGATGATACTAATGTCCCTACTGATTTCTGATATTACAAAGAGCAAAGCCACAACAAAAAAAGTATTTCATCTGTATTTCCCACAATCTCCTTGAACAATAGTTTAGCTACAGTCCTAAAGTGAATTTACGAAGCAAAATTTGAAAACTATAGTGACTTACTCATTTTAATTCCCTAGCATTAATTTCTTATACACAGCTACCAGGAAAAGTCAGAGTAAAACTTCTGTCATGTTCCTTAAAAAAAGTAACCTACTATGTATAATAATATAAACTATCATTTCATCAGGCCACAGCTAAATCACACTTGCTGGATAGTTTGGAGCTTAACATTTTCTAAGTCCAGAAATAAGTATACCTGATTTTTTCCTTTCAGCATAAGGATGTTGGTCACCTTACCAAAAGGTAAGCCTAAAGCAATAACTTCAGTTTCTGTCACTTCACCAGGCAATTTTCGAATATGAAGTACACGAGAAGGAGCACCATCCATTTTATCTTCTCCTTTGAATTTTTTACTATCATTACCATTGGCTGAAAGAAAGTAAAGAGACAGTTTTGTTTATCTTACGCGTGTTAAAAAAAAAAATCACAAAACAAACTTCAATCGAGAACTTAAAAACATAGCTGAGCATACTTGTGATACTTCCTAAAAATTTAAAAACATGGTTTTCAGAGTAATGGAAAAAACTCACATCCACCAATTACTACCAAATGATCTCATCAATTAAGATTATCGGGTAGAGACATTTCTGGATAGCATATGTAGAGTAACAAGTGACAATCAAAAACATTAAAATGAAATTTCATAAAGAAATGGTCAGTGGTTATACAAAACAATTATTTTACAATTCAATCATCTTAACAGACTAAAGAATATACAAAAACAGTGAAAATTTTGACTTAGCAAAAATTAGGGACACTGTATTTTACCTGAAAATTCCAAATTGCTCAAATTGGAAAATGTTCTAAAAAATGGAGCCAGACAATGCTTTAAAAATTATTATGCAGTTAACCCACAGTATGGTTTAGATTCCTCTACCTAAATATTTTATCACTATCAACATCTACCTACTATATTATCATTCATGGACTTGATTATCTTTTCTGTTACTCTGAGCTTCAGAGTGATATATTTGAACAACAAATTAGTTGCCTACCTTTATTCTAAAACTATACCAAAACACAAAAAACAAAAAAACAAACACAAAACTTACGAAAGATGCAATAAACAGAACATCACCTGACTCAAGGATAGTTCTAAGAATCTATTAAAATGAAAAACTCTTACACAGAGAGATATATACATGTATACTCCATTTTTGTATACAAATTTTGGTACTTCACAGTACATACCCCACTCAATACAATAAAACTAAGACCATCTTGATCTTCTAAAAGTGTCCTTAAAATTTATTCAAACAACAACTCTTTAAACAGTTACTGAGTATCAATAAAATGTCTGACATTTTAGATTCTGGAGTACATCAATGACAGCAAGCAGTAAGAGTCCTGATGTTCTAGTGAGACAGATGGCCCACCTAGTACATGAAGTAGATGACTTCTAGAGTGGTAGTGCTATGGAGAAAGTAAAGCACAGTAATGAGATTAAAAGTAACATAACAGAGGATTGGAAGAGGGTGATATTGTAGTGATTTTACTGGATGATCAGAGATATGTGAACTCATCTGATATATCATACAACTTGAAGTGTCAATTAAGTCACAGTTTAAGAGTTGCATTCAAGTTTATACAGCCAATGCATTTAAAAATTGCGTAGGATGACTTTGAACTGAAAACTAGGAAGTTCTACTTCAGTCAGTTCAGTTCAGTTGCTCAGTCGTGTCCGACTCCTTGCGACCCCATTAATCACAGCACGCCAGGCCTCCCTTTCCATCACCAACTCCCAGAGTTCACTCAAACTCACGTCCATCGAGTCAGTGATGCCACCCAGCCATCTCATCCACTGTTGTCCCCTTCTCCTCCTGCCCCCAATCCCTCCCAGCATCAGAGTCTTTTCCAATGAGTCAACTCTTTGCATGAGGTGGCCAAAGTACTGGAGCTTCAGCTTTAGCATCATTCCTTCCAAAGAACACCCAGGGCTGATCTTCAGAATGGACTGGTTGGATCTCCTTGAAGTCGAAGGGACTCTCAAAGAGTCTTCTCCAACACCACAGTTCAAAAGCATCATTTCTTCGGTGCTCAGCTTTCTTCACAGTCCAACTCTCACATCCATACATGACCACTGGAGAAACCATAGCCTTGACTAGACAGAACTTTGTTGGCAAAGTAATGTCTCTGCTTTTCAATTTGCTATCTAGGTTGGTTATAACCCTCCTTCCAAGGAGTAAGCGTCTTTTAATTTCATGGCTGCAATCACCATCTGCAGTGATTTTAGAGCTCCCAAAATAAAGTCTGACACTGTTTCCACTGTTTCCCCATCTACTTCCCATGAAGTGATGGGGCCAGATGCCATGATCTTCATTTTCTGAATGTTGAGCTTTAAGCCAACTTTTTCACTCTCCACTTTCACTTTCATCAAGAGGCTTTTTAGTTCCTCTTCACTTTCTGCCATAGGGGTGGTGTCATCTGCATATCTGAGGTTATTGATGTTTCTCCCAGCAATCTTGATTCCAGCTTGTGCTTCTTCCAGCCCAGCGTTTCTCATGATGTACTCTGCATGTAAGTTAAATAAGCAGCGTGACAATATACAGCCTTGACAGACTCCTTCTCCTATTTGGAACCAGTCTGTTGTTCCATGCCCAGTTCTAACTGTTGCTTCCTGACCTGCATATAGGTTTCTCAAGAGGCAGGTCAGGTGGTCTGTATTTCCATCTCTTTCAGAATTTTCCACAGTTTATTGTGATCCACACAGTCAAAGGCTTTGGCATAGTCAATAAAGCAGAAATAGACATTTTTCCAGATACTTACTACTATATATTACCAGAAAAATCTTGCTGGCTAGCTCTTCATCACTCCAGAAATAGGAAAAACTATAAAAAGCTCTCCACACCTCCTTTCATAAATAAGGAAGACTTGTTCCTGCACAAGCACCTGAACTTATCAGGAACAGGCTGAATTTATTTTGTAGCATCTCACAATATCATAGGGTCTGTTTAACTGATAATATAAATCAGGGAATCAAAATATATATATATGCCATAAAACATACAACTGACATAACAAATGCATATTCTTCTAGAGATTGTGTTCTTGTACATTCATTTGAATAACAAGAATGAATACTTCATAGGCCAACCTACAGTCACATGAGTTATACGTTATAGTACCAGGAAACTCAAACAGCAACTTTCTATTTCTCTTAATTTAGCCTCTTTTTCCTTCAGGAAAAAGCAAAGGAAAAAAATCAGAATAAAAATACTACCCATCACTACACACAGAGAGAAACACTCTTCCTTTATCAAACAATTCTTTGAATATAATTTCTAAAAGGCAAAAGCCTGCCTAAACCTATTATTAAAAGAATAGAAGAGTTTACTGTTTGATTTTGTGTTGCATGATTTCTGGACAGTAGAGAGTAAATAAAACAACTGAAAAATAAAGTTTAGTAGATGGGACAGCTTTCACAGTCAAAGAAGAGGACAACTTGGTTTTGGGGTTTTTTTTTTTAAGATTTATAAAAAATTTGCATTTATATTTAACATTCACTGAAAGCAATGTACAGGCCAGGTACTTCATAATTCTAAGATTGCTTTTATGACCTATCAATTCCATTTATAAACAAGAGCTTCTGAACTTGCTCAAGGCCAGGAAGTTACAAAAGTGGTAAAGACAGGAAATGGCAGAAAAAGAATTAAAACTCAAAAGTGTAACTCTGAAGTCTGTGCTTTCAACCCACTATACCACTGGAAGACTCTAAAGACAAACTTTATGTAACATATAATGGCTAGAGAGTATTTGTTCTTTTCTTCCAAATGCCATGAAACTAACAACACTTAGACTCTTTGCATTACCTGAAACTCCTCTTAGCTAATAACTTCATAAAGGGTGACTTTCACATATTCATATTTTAGTGCAAAGTATCATGAAAGTCTTAATTACTATGAGAATGCAAAACTGAGAAATGAAAATTTCTTTAAAAATAACTAAGCTAACTTTCATATATAAAAGTACTCCAACCCTGGAAAAAGAAAAAGGCACAACTGAGTGGTCCCCAGTTTAATTTGGACTTCTTTCCACAATCCTTTTCCTTGATAATCCCATATAAATCCCAAAACTTTTGGTTTGGGTATGTAAAAACAATAATAATTAAAACAAATTTTAAGAATTTATGCAAAACAGATATAGATAAGCTGCATATAAACTGTAGAAGTCTTGAATTATACTAGTTCCCATATATGCCATTTTAAAAAGCAAAAGCTTAGTGAGGATGTTCTTCTACTCACAAATTCAAAACAAGACACAGACAGTGTTTCTAACTGAACATTCCAAAATAAACTACAAAGTTTTCTACCTCAGTTCTAGTGAACATCTTCACTTTTGATCAGTCCCAGCCCATCTTTTTTTCTCTTTGATTGATTTTTGTTTTCTCGGTTCAGTTCAGTCACTCAGTTGTGTCCGACTCTTTGCGACACCATGGACTGCAGCATGCTAACCTTCCTGTCCATCACCAACTCCCGGAGTTTACTCACACTCATGTCCATTACTTGGTGATGCCATCCAATCATCTCATACTCTGTCATCCCCTTCTCGTCTCGCCTTCGATTTTTCCCAGCACCAAGGTCTTTTCCAATGAGTCAGTTCTTCCCATCACGTGGCCAAAGTATTGGAGTTTCAGTCTTAACATCAGTTCTTCCAATGAATATTCAGGACTGATTTCCTTCAGGATGGACTGGTTGGATCTCCTTGCAGTCCAAGGGACTCTCAAGAGTCTTCTCCAACACCACAGTTCAAAAGATTCAGTTCTTCGGTGCTCAGCTTTCTTTATGGTCCAACTCTCACATCCATACATGACTAATGGAAAAAAAAGTATCTTTGACTAGACAGACCTTTGCTGGCAAAGTAATGTCTCTGCTTCTTAATATGCTATCTAGGTTGGTCATAACTTGTCTTCCAAGGAATAAGCATCTTTTGATTTCATGGCTGCAGTCACCATCTGCATTGATTTTGGAGCCCCTCAAAATAAAGTCAGCCACTGTTTCTCCATCTCATTCCCATGAAGTGATGGGACTGGATGCCATGATCTTAGTTTTCTGAATGTTGAGATTTAAGCCAACTTTTTCACTCTCCTCTTTCACTTTCATCAAGAGGCTCTTTAGTTCTTCTTTGCTTTCTGCCATAAGGGTGGTATCTGCATATCTGAGGTAATTGATATTTCTCTCAGCAATCTTGATTCCAACTTGTGCTTCATTCAGCCCAGCATTTCTCATGATGTACTCTGCATATAAGTTAAATAAGCAGAGTGACAATATATAGCCTTGATGTACTCCTTTTCCTATTTGGAACCAGTCTGTTGTTCCATGTCCAGTTCTAACCGTTGCTTCTTGACCTGCATACAGATCTCTCAAGAGGCAGGTCAAGTGGTCTGGTATTTCCAACTCTCTCAGAATTTTCCACGGTTTATTTTCTAGTGGCTTTTATACTTGTAGTTTTAACACAAAAGGTCTCACCAAGATTCTGGGTTATTTGTTAAATCCATAGGTGGTCAAAGAGCCATGGGCCCTCTCATCTTACCCAATCTCTTTTCTCACAGCACCCCAATACTCATGTCCAGTTTCCTTAATTCCTGATTCATTTGATACCTGTGTGGACCTCTCTGCTACTTCCCAGATGGTGCAATGGTACAGAATCTGCCTGCCAATATAGGAGGTGCAAAAGACTGGGTTTGATACCAGGGTCAGGATGATCCCCTGGAGTAGGAAATGGCAATCCATTCCAGTATTCTTGCCTGGAAAATTCTGTGGATAGAGGAGCCTGGCGGACTACAGTCCATGGGGTCTCAAAAGTTGGACACAACTGAGTGCACACAACAAGCAAGCATACACACACACTGACCCCTCTGCTAACTCATTTATGTCTCAAAGTGGTTAGAGTGCCCCAAGCTGTTCTGGTCTCCATGTTCTTTCTATCCTTACTTGCTCATATAAACACTCCAGAGAAAGGTTTTCTATATGCCCATTATTTTAATCTCATTGACCAATATTCTAATTGTATACTTCCAACTGTATATACCACCTTGAAGTGCAAAATCTCAAAACATACTTCATCTGTTCAGTGAAAATTACTTAACAAAACTTAAGTATACTCTCCTTATTTTCATTTTCCAAGTCTTTCAGATACAAGCACTTATAAAAAAGCACTAGTAACTTCATTTATCAAATATGATAACTGAAAGGCAATGCAGTTTTAATCCTAAAAATAGTTTGAAATTTATTTCCCCAAATAGTTTTATTTTTTTAATTAATTTTTATTGAAGGATAATTGCTTTACAGAATTTTGCTATTTCCTGTCAAATCTCAACATGAATCAGCCATAGGTGTATACACATCTATCCTCTCCCTCTGTAAGTTCCTTCCATCTCCCTCTGCACCCCACACCCCTCTAGGTTGGTGCAGAGCCCATTTGAGTTTCCTAAGCCATACAGCAAATTCCCATTGGCTGTCTATCTTACAATTGGTAGTTTAAGTTTCCATGTTAACTCTTTCCATACATCTCACCCTCCGCTCCCCTCTCCCCATGTCCGTAAGTTTATTCTCTATGTTTACTTCTCCACTGTTGCCCTGTACATAAATTCTTCAGTATCACTTTTCTAGATTCTGTATATATGCGTTACAGGAAGATATTTATCTCTCTCTGACTTATTTTGTGCTGTATAATAGTTTCTAGGTTCATCCCACCTCATGAGAACTGACTCAAATGTGTTCCTTGTCATGGCTGAGTAGTATTCCATTGTGTATATGTACCACAACTTCTTTATTCATTCATCTCTCGATGAACATCTAGGTTACTTCCATGTTCTAGCTATTGGAAATAGCGCTGCAATCAACAATGTGTCGCTTTCAATTTTTGTTTCCTCATGGTATATGCCTAGGAGTGGGACTGTGGGTCATATGGTGCTTTTATTCCTAGTGTTTTAAGGAATCTCCATACCATATTCCATAGTGGCTGAATCAATTTACATTACCACAAGTAGTGCAGGAGCGTTCCCTTTTCTCCACACCCTCTCCAGCATTTATTTTTTGTAGATTTTTTGATGATAGCCATTCTGACTGGTGTGAGGTGATATCTCATTGTAGTTTCGATTTGCATTTCTCTAATAATGAGCGATGTTGAGCAACTTTTCAAGTCTTTGTTAGCCATCTGTATGTCTTCTCTGGAGAAATGTCTGTTTAGGTCTTTTTCCCACTTTTCATTGGGTTATTTCTCTGGTATTGAGTTGTATGACTAAAAATTTTAGTTAGACCTCAAGGCAAAGCATAGTGTTACACAAGCTGCTAGCTTTAAAAAAACAAAGACTCTGAGCTAAAGAAAATAAATGATCATACTTATCTTTCTTATCTTTCCATCCGTACATGGGAAAATAAATTTCAAAGAACAGTTAACCAGAAATGTAGGTATATACTGATAGAGAATACTTTTTAGCTGTTAGTTAATTCCAACAGATGTCAAAAAAAATCTTACTAGGTTTATTGTAAAATCTGCCTGTAACTCTATTTCTGTGTAGCTGCACAGCCTAGCTGCCAAATGTAACTTATGCATGACTTGGAAAATAACAGGGGGCTAGGGGCTTCCCCAAGAAAAAGAAATGCAAAAAGGCAAAATTTTTATCTGAAGAGGCCTTACAAATAGCTGAAAAAAGAAGAGAAGTGAAAGGCAAAGGAAAAAAGGGAAGATATACCTATGTAAATGCAAAGTACCAAAGAATAGCAAGGAGAGATAAGAAAGCCTTTCTAAGTGAACAATGCAAAGAAATAGAGGAAAACAACAGAAGGGGAAAGACTATTAAATAATTCTGATCTCTGCAAGAAAATTAGAGATACCAAGAGCATATTTCATGGAAAGATGGGCACAATAAAGGACCTTAGAGAAGCAGAAGATATTAAGAGGAGATGGCAAGAATACACAGAACTATACAAAAAAAGATTTTCATGACCCAGATAACCACGACGGTGGGATCACTCACCTAGAGTCAGACAACCTGGAGTGCGAAGTCAAGTGGGCCTTAGGAAGCATTACTACGAACAAAGCTAGTGGAGGTGATGGAATAACAGCTGAGCTATTTCACATCCTAAAAGATGATGCTGTGCAAGTGCTGCACTCAGTGTGCCAACAAATTTGGAAAACTCAGCAATAGCCGCAGGACCAGAAAAGATCAGTTTTCATTCCAATCCCAAAGAAAGGCAGTGCCAAACAATTTTCAAACTACCACACAATTGCACTCATTTCACATGCAAGCTAAGTAATGCTCAAAATTCTCCAAGCTAGGCTTCAACAGTACGTGAACCCAGAACTTCCAGATGTTCAAGTTGAATTTAGAAAAGGCTAGAGGAACCAGAGATCAAACTGCCAACATTCTTTGGATCACAGAAAAAGCAAGATAATTCTAGAAAAATATCTGCTTCATTGACTACACTAAAGGCTTTGGCTGTGTGGATCACAACAAACTGTGGAAAATTCTTAAAGAGACTGCAATACCAGACTACTTTATCTGCCTCTGCAAACCCTGTATGCAGGTCAAGAAGCAACAGTTAGAACCAGACATGGAACAACGGACTGGTTCAAAATTGGGCAAAGGAGTATGTCAATGCTGTATACCGTTACCCTGTTTATTTAACTTATATGCAGAATACATCATGAGAAATGCTGGGCTGGATGGAGCACAAGCTGGAATCAAGATTGCAGGGAGAAATATCAATAACCTCAGATATGCAGATGACACCACCCATATGGCAGAAAATGAGGAGGAACAAAAGAGCCTCTTGATGAAGAGTGAAAAAGCTGGCTTAAAACTCAACATTCCAAATCAAAGATCATGGCATCCGGTCCTATCACTTCATGGCAAATAAATGCGGAAACAATGAAAACAGTGACAGACTTTATCTTTTTGGGCTCCAACATCAGTGCAGGTGGTGCCTGGAGCAATGAAATTAAAAGATGCTTGTTCCTTGGAAGAAAAGCAATGACAAGCTTAGTGTATTAAAAAGCAGAGACATTACTTTGCTGACAAAGGTCATTATTGTCAAGGCTATGGATGTGATTTTTTCCAGGAGTCACGTATGGATGTGAGTTGGACCATAAAGAAGGCTGGGCACCAAAGAATTCATGCTTTTGAATTCTGATGTTGGAGAAGGCTCCTGGGAGTCCCTTGGACTACAAGGAGATAAAACCAGTCAATGCTAAAGGACAGTACTGGAGCTTCAGAATCAGTCCTTCCAATGAATATTCCTGATGCGAGGAGCCAACTTATTAGAAAAGACCCTAATGCTGGCAAAGAAGAAGGGGATGACAGAGGATGAGATGCTTGGATGATATCACCAACTCAATGGGCATGAGTTTGAGCAAACTCTGCAAGTCGGTGAAGGACAGGGAAGCCTGGCATGCTGCAAACTGTTGGACATGACTGAGTGACTGGACAACAAAGGGGATTCCCAGGTGGCTCAGCTGTAAAGAATCCACCAGCCAATACAGGAGAAATGTGGGTTCAACCCTGGGTCAGGAGGATACCCTGGAGGAGCAAATGGCAACCCACTCCGGTATTCTTGACTGTAGAATCCCAAGGACAGAGGAGCCTGGCAGGCTACATTCCATAGAGTCACAAATAGTCAGACATGACTGATGACTGACCGACTAAGCATGCAGACTATATCAGAGGAAGGCTCTCATCACCTCTATGCAGGAGGACATGGTGTTAGGACCCTCATAGAGATTCAAACCAAAACAATGTGCTGGAATATTTTCAAAACATTACAATAAAATAAAATGACATCGTATCAAAAACGTCTGTATATAGAAGTTAAAATAGACACATCTCAAACAGTTCTGAGTAACATGTAACAGAATCTGTAAAATGATTCACATAATGTAATGAAACAAAAAGTCATACTTTCAGAAATAATAAATCCTGATACTATACTGGCGGAAACACACCTAACTTAAAAAGGTATCTCATTTCCATACCTATATAAAATGGACTCAAGACAGACCCTATCTTACCACTGTCAAGCCTCCTCCCCACTTTCAAATAATTACACATTCCTTCCAATAAAATCCAATTCCAATCCATTAGAGCTGTGTCTTTGAAATGTTTAACTTCTAAAGGAACTAGTTTAACACAAAATAGTTTTGAGTATGATTATTTCCCCAAGACTAAGTTTCTAATAACATTAACTTCCCCCACTTCTAAAATTCTTTTTTTCTTTGACAGAAATATAGCTGTAGAGGAACACAGTCTAGACAGGCAAAGGCTGCTGAGACATGCTACTGGAAACAAGAATTCTATATAGTAAAGTCAATCAGAACAGACATGGAAAAAGCTGAAACATAAAAATGAAATACTATTTTGCATCTGACAATGATAAAAATGTCCTAGTAATATTTGTCTGTAAAGTCTGTTTTTGAGACATTTGGATGACAACTGTATATTTTTCTAGCTAAATACAGCTACTGGTTTTCAAAGGTCTTAATGATTCAAATTGGCATCTGTCTGCATATACATAGACCCTACCCTCATCTATGTTAGGAAAAACACAAAAATTTAAAACTCAATGTGTCCTCTGTTCAGAAAAGGTAAAATAAACTGAATGCATATAAATTTCTTATGTTAAAACAGACTTTAAGAAACTTTATTCCATCATGACAAAAAGACTTGATTCACTCTTTAGTTATACTGTTATTCTAAATATACTTTAAAAAAAGAAAGACAATTAACAGATTGTTCTTTCTTTTCAACAAAATCAAATCACTTTCTCTACTTTGTTCCTTTTGTTAATGGAACTACTGTACTATCCATTACCCAGTGATTCCAGGCCAAAACTCTTAATACTTCTATCAAAGTCTACTTCCCAACTCAGAAATTCTTCTAATTTCTTGATACATCATTTTCTCCATATTCTACTTCTCAGACTCTAAAATTAAGGACCTTGATATCTCCAATTTGCCTCTGCCTCCTAAAAAAAAACAAAAACAAAACAAAAAAAAAACCACCCAAACAGAACATCCTTACTGAAGTGCAAATCTTTTCTAAAAAAGTTCAGTCTCCTTAGTATAACACATGCAACTTTTTGTTAAATTTCTTCTTTGATATTTTTTCTTTCTAAAGTTTCTGTAAATGGACTTTTAAAACGTTCATTTTCCAAAAATTTGCTAAGACTATCACAAAAAAACTATCTCTGTATGTTGAATTGTATCCTGTATCTGTTCTAAAAAATCACCTGGATTCCTTTGAACTTTCTATTTTAAAAATCATGTTGACTATGAATAAGACAGTTTTACTTCTTCCCTACTAAACTTTATGCTTTTTATTTATTTTACTTGCCTTAAAGAAAGTAAAAGCTAGAAATAGTCTGGGAAGACACATCCTTACTTCATTCCTAATTTTAAGAAGAAAATATTCAGTCTTCCATTATCATGAATGAAATTTGTTGTAGGTTCTCAGTAGATCCCTCTGTGTATCTTGTAGAAGTTCCCTTTTCTGTTAGCTTTCTGAGAACTTTTTATCATGAGCAAATGCTGTATTTTTTGTCAAATGCTTTTTCTGCTTCTATTAACCTGATGATTTTTTTCCCTCTGTTATTCTATTACTGTGATTATGTAGAGTTCATTTGCCACTGGTAAACCATACAATCAAGGGGTAAATCTCAATTAGTCATCGTGAATTATCTTTTACATACTGCTGAATGTGATTTGCTAATATCTTGTGAAGAATGTCCACATTTATGTAAATAAAAGTATTAGTGTGAAATCTGTATTTCTTATATTATCTTTGTTAGATTTTTATTTCAGTAGCTTCATAAAGTGAATTAAGGAGCATTCTTCTCTTTGTCTAAAAGGTTAAAAGATGGCTATTATTTTTCTTTGACATTTCATACAATTCAACAGTGAAACCACCGATACCCAAGTAAAATCACCTTCAAGAGAAAACCACTGACCAGTGAAATCACCTATGCCTGAGTAATCTTTGTGAAGAATAGCTCAGGGCTTCCGGGGTGGCTCAGACAGTAAAGAATCTGCCTTCAATGCAGGGAACCCAGGTTTGATCCCTGGGCTGGGAAGATCCCATGGAGAAGGGAATAGCTACCCACTCCAGTACTCTTGCCTGGAGAATCCAAGGACAGAGGAGCCTGGCAGGCTATAGTCCACAGGGTCACAAAGCAAAGACTCAGAGACGACTGAGTGACTAACACTTTAATTAAAAATTCAATTTTGATAATAGATATAAAGATAACCTATATCTATAATAATATATAACAGGTAATCTATTATATCAGTTTTTTAAACTAGATTTGTAAGGGAATCTGTCTAGTTCATTTGTTGAATTTATTGGCATTACTGATGCCTATAATACTATCTATTAATATATAGAGAGGTAATCTAAAATATCAGTTCTTTAAACTAGATTTATAAAGGAAATTCTCTATTTCATTTGTTGAATTTATTGGCATTACTGATGCCTGTAATACTGTCTTATTATCCTGTAACAAGGATCTACAGATCACTGTATAGGGTCTATAGTAATACCTCCACTTCCACTACCGCTACCAGTAATTTATGTTTTTTCTTTCTCAAAAGGAATTTTAAACCATTATTTTTTTAATATAGAGCCAACAAAGGTAGGTAAGAGATAAGTATCTAATATAGGTACAAAACTATTTTCCCCCAGGCACTTCTTGGAGGTGGTGTGGGGAATATTTCTCTATTTTCTTCTATATTCCAAGAAAATACAATGTTGTTGTGTGTTCATTTTTACTCAATCAGAAATATCCTATGATTCATGTGCTGTACAGAATTATGGAAATTTCTAAATATTTATAGATTTCTTACTGTTTTTTATTTCTAGTTAAATCCCAGGATAATCAGATACAACTTTCTATCATTTGAAATTTACTGTAAGTTAAAGTTACTGTAAAGTTACTGAAAATTACTGTAAGTTATTTTAAAATTATGTTGAATATCCTATATTGGCTTAAAAAGTTATTCTGCAGTTACTGCATGTTTTATTAATGTAAGTTAAGCTGAGCCGACAGCATTGTTCAAATCTTCTATGTATTTTTTAAGATTGATTTGTCTTATGGATTACTATGAACAATATTAAAATGCCCAGTTTTAAATTTAAAATTGTAGATTTCTCTGCTTTTTGTCATTTTTAAAATGTACTTTGAAACTGTTATTACTGATATACAGATTAAGGAACTTAAAGTTTTCCAATATATTGACCCTTTTGACACTAAGAAATATGTCTTTTTACATCAATACAACTGATACTCCTTGTCTTGAATTCTAAGTCATCTGATGTCAATACAATTACACAAACGTTCCTCTGTTTACTATTTGCATTTCCAACCTGTGTCTCTGTACTTTAACCTGACTTCAGCAGTAGACAGTGTAGTTAGCTAGTACTTTTTAATCCAGTATGACTTCGTCTTTTAATTGAACTTCTTAGACCACTAATATCCAAAAGAAATATACAAGTCACATACTTTGAAGTTTCTAGTAACCATAATGAGAAGTTAAAGAAAGTGAAATTAACTTTAATATATATTTTAACCCAATATATCTGAAATATTACTATGAAAGTGAAGTGTTAATCACTTAGTCATGTTTGACTCTTTGCAACCCCATGGACTATATAGCCCACCAGGCTTCTCTCCTCTGTCCATGGAATTCTCCAGGCAAGAACACTGGATTGGTTTGCCATTTCCTTCTCCAGGGGATCTTGCCGACCCAGGGATCGAACCTGGGTCTTTTGCATTGCAGGCAGATTCTTTATAATCTGAGCCACCACATCAACATATACTCAGTACTTTTACAATTTTTTGAGATGTTTTACACTCTTATTTTTTCAGTACTAAGTCTGAAGCACACACCCATTCACTTATCAATTAAGAGCAGTCACATTCTGCGTGCTCTACAGCCTTATATAACCAATGGTTACTACGAGACTATGT
This sequence comes from Ovis aries, assembly GCF_016772045.2. Lineage (NCBI taxonomy): Eukaryota > Metazoa > Chordata > Mammalia > Artiodactyla > Bovidae > Ovis > Ovis aries. Next base: position 73,877,000 of record NC_056054.1, on the reverse strand, counting down.
TAGTTTAGCCAATTTACATTTAGAGATTTATGACTGGGTTTAATATCTAGCCATTAATTTTCTAACTGTCCAGTGTTCTGTTGTTCTTCTCTTGCAATATTTGACAGTATTCCATTTTAATTCCTCTATGAGTTTTTCATTTTAAACAGTGTTTCTGAGGTATGATTCACATAAAATAAGCTTCATATAAAGCTACAATCATCTGACTAGTTTTGACATATGTTTACATCTATGAAACCTTCAGCATAAAAGAATATATATATCCATCATCTCTAAATTCCTTATGTCCTTTACAGACCCCGCCCACCATGCCCTTTGCTTTGTTGTTGTTTACTTGCTAAGTTGGGTCTGACTCTCTTGCAACACCGAAGACTGTAGCCCATCAGACTCCTCTGTCCATGGGATTTCCCAAGCAAGAATACTGGAGTAGGTCACCACTTCATTCTCCAGGGGATCTTCTCAAGCCAGGAACAGAACGCACACCTCCTGTATTGGCAGGCGGGTTCTTTACCACTGAGCCACCAGGGAAGCTCATAGAACAATAGGTCACTCTACATGGCTGAGCAGCATTTCACTGTATGTATGAAACTCAATGCCAAAAGAGTCATTTATTTATCCATTCATCATTGATGGACCCTTGGATTGTTCTAGGCTTTAGATATTACAAATAAAGCTACTATAAACATTTACATGAGTGATGAGTATATGCTATCATTTTTCTTGGGTTAAGTACCTAAGAAACAAAAGTTGGATCATACAGTAAATGTTTAACGTTTTTAAGAAACTGCCAAATTGTTTTCCAAAACAGTCCTAAATTTTACATCCCCAACAACAGTATATGAGTGTTACAGTACCCTCATATCCTTTCCAACACTTACTATGGTCACTCTTTTAAATATTAGCTGTTGTAGAGATAGGCAATGTTGTCTCACTTTAGCTTTAATTTTTATTCTGGATAAAAATCCTTTATCAACTGCATGCTTTGTCAAGATGTCTGCCACTCTATGGCTTGTCTTTTCATTCTCTTAACTGTATTTTGAATAACGTTAAGTTTTTAAAACTGATCAAATCCCATTTGTTCTCTCATAGACCATGTTTTTGGAGTCAAATTAACAACTAAACAACCAAACGTAGATCCAAGAAGTTTGCTGCTCCTGTTGTTGGCAGCATATGGATATCCTATTGTTACACAACTCTCTGCTGAAAAATCTATTTTTTCCCCTCTACTGAGTTGCCTTTGTACCTTTGTCAAAAACCAGCTGTCCATAATTGTGTGGCTTTTTTCTTGGACTCTCTATTCTGTTCTACTCATCTATGTACCTTTACCTTAATATGATATTGTTTTGATTATGTTAGGGTTTACAATAACTTGAAAACAGGAGTCAGTCCTCTGAATTTCTACTAGCTTTTAACTATCCATCTTTGTTGAAGCTCCAATATGCTGGTCACCTGATGTCTAGAATCTACTGATTGGAAAAGATTCTGATGCTGGGAAAGATTGGGGGCAGAAGAAGGGGGCGACAGAGAATGAGACAGTTGGACGGCATCACCAACTCAATGGAGATGAGTTTGAGCAAACTCTGGGAGATGGTGAAGGACAGGGATGCCTGGAGTAATGCAGTCCATGGGGTCGCAAAGAGGCTGACATGACTTAGTGACTGAACAACAAAATGTTTCTTTTTTCTTATCTTACCTGGCATTTTTCTTCAGATTTTAGACATTTTCAGTTATTACTGCTTCAATTACATACATATTTCGCAACATTCTCTTTACTCCCTTTCTGAAAACTCCAAGGATACATACGTTAGGCTGCCTGATCATCCAAAGACATACTTTCATTCTCTCTGGAAACTGAATAATTTCTATCAATCTGTACTCAAGTTCACTAACCTTTCTTCAGTTGTCTCCAAACTTCTGTTCATCTCAGTGAATTTTTCCATTCCAAATACAGTGTGAATACTGTATTTTTCAGTTACAGCATTTCTATATGCTTTCTTTATAGCTTTCTCAACACATCTTCCATGTTCATTCTTTCATTATTTTCTTTTACAGCTTTAAAAATACTTATAGTCTCTGTCTTCAAACTCCAATATTTAGGTCATTTTGAGGTCTATTCTTATTGAATGCTTCTTTACATGATTGTAACATCTGATGTAGGTAGGATACTGTAGATAATTGTCGGAAGACTGAATCATGTTGTCTCCCATAGGGGATACTATTTAGGCAGGCAATTAAATTACTGGTGAATTCTTCACGTCTTGTCAGACTGGACTATCACAGTCACTTACTATTAGTATTAGTGTATGATCCTTTCTCTGAAAGCCTGAGCATTCTGCAGCCTAAACAGAATGTTTGAGGTAATCCACAAGACGTACGCACTCTAACTTCCCAGAACTCCAATGTCTCAGAGCACTGTACAATCTATGGAATCACCATTCTAACTCTCAGCCCCACAGTAGGTCATTCCTGACAGACCATGAGTGTGTTAACCTGCACATATGCAGTCCAGTCATTATTCAAAATTCTGATTTAAGAATCCCTACACCAAATTCTGCCCTCTGACCTATGCCCAAACCCTTGGACGAGTTCCTTTTTCAGGATCCTCCTCTGTAAATTCCAAATGTCTCAGAAGCTCTGAATACCAATCTTACTCTCTTCAGCACAGTGAAACCTTCATGCTCTGCTTGGGTTCTACCTCCATGTGCTACAACAGTAGGGTACCTCAAAGTAGAAAAGCCAAACTATGAGATTAATTTCACGTGTTTCCTTTATCTCAAGAATCACCATCTTATACTATTTACTCATCAATTCCAGACAACAGCTGTCCTACATATTTTACTCTATTTTATAGTTTTTCATTTTGAGGGAAGATGCAAAGAAGGAAAGGCTGCTACCAATAGTCTGTCACAGCCCTACAAATCAGTTTTTAAAACATTTCCATTGAGGTGAGGTGAAGTCACTCAGTCATGTCCGACTCTTTGCGACCCCGTGGACTGTAGCCCACCAAGCTCCTCTGTCCATCGGATTCTCCAGGCAACAGTACTGGAGTGGGTTGCCATTTCATTTCAATTATCAATCATTAAATGTAGTTTTAAAAAAATGAAACTGACAGAGAGACACAGACATCTGAGCTTGTTCGTTCAATTATTTGCACATGGTACCCTGACTTTCAAAATCATGGCCTAGTAATTTTGCTTTGTAATTGTGACATGGAAAACTCAGTAATGACAATACGAAGAAGAATTTATCTTATCATTATTATAACTATATTTGGAGAATACCTCATTATTTTTATTTAACTTGCAGGGTCTGTATGTGTGCACTGAGGCGTACATATACATGGGCGTGGTTATCTAAAGAAAACGAAAATGCTTTCCTTCTTTCACAATCTTTATATTGCCCAATGTAATTGATTCCTCAAACAAGTAATTCAGGAAAGAGTTTAGTAAAAAGAAACCTTGGTTAAGGTAAGTAACATAAAATTTACAGTTATAAAGCAAACTAACTCATTCATCATCAGATTCAAATTTGGTCCACTGGCCAAAAATCTAAAGTCTAAATATTGGTCCACATATTTACAGACAGACAATACAAACAGCCAGTTATTTCAAATATATAAAGTTTAAATACCCTGTGAAGATTAAACAAATCTTATGTTTTCAAGTAAATAAAGGAAATCAATTCAAAAAATTAAAATACTGTTACAGCAAAGAAACATATTGAAACCACATAAAAAAGACAACTATGCAACTGAATCTTGTATTTGGGGCTGTAGGATTTGTGGGACTGAGAAGAAATACCGTAAAAATATTTTATGACATACAAACATGAAAGTTAAACACACGAAAGTACAAAAGAAGTGCGAGTGAGGAAACTTGTAAATGAAAGGAAAAAAAAGTTACATTTGTCATTAAAAAAAAAAATCTATCAGAATTAATTACTTGACCACAAGACACCCACTTCAGGTTTTTTTTTTCCACTTGATACATATATACTGTAGCAAAATTTCCTCTAAAATGTTTCAACACAAAGCATTTAAAAATGAAGGCTATTCTGGTAAAGCACACCAAACTTGTAACATTCTGCCCTGCAAAATGGCAAATAATGAGACCTAGGAGAGTAACACTTACCTGTAACCACCATGCTGGTCATGTTAGAGTTTGGACTACTGAGAACACTGCCTGAGAGTAGTTCGTCAGATCCTCTCTATAAAAACAAGAACAAATTGGCATAAGACCCCTTTAAATTTAAAAATGTTAATCTGAAAGTCACTTCTCTGTAACTTTTCAAATACTGTCACTGAAAAATGTCAGGTGTTACACTACTGGGAATAAAAAAAATTTAATTCCTGAAATAATAAGTTAACTCCACTCTCCTATTCGTAAGTTCCTTTCTCACAAAGCCAACAGTAGGTCCTTCCTTCCATTCACCCGAGTCCAAAAGGCAATAAATAGGAAAAATGACTAGGTTTCATAATCAAAAGCTTTGGAAAACTACATCATTTTTTTAATAAGCAAATACCAAAGCAGTTGAACTTTCTCATAGACACTCCGAATCCTCCAACCTCATATCCTTTACTCATCCAGATAACTCAGGTCTTTAGAAAATGAGAACTGCACACTAATGATCTGGACAACTCATCTTCACAATCATTGAAATTACACAGGTATATGTTTCAATGGGTAGAACACTGTAAGTAAAGGCAAAATCTATGGAATGAGAAATTTCTTTCTGCCAATATAAGAAGAGACAATCATGTCTTCAAATCCTTTAAAGAAAAATCATATGAATCATTATGTTCATATGTTCTTAGAACTACAGTTTGTTCAAACCAAGCAATGTCGTTTCAGCTGCTTTTAAGATGTGCATACTTACAAAAGTACATATGAGCACACTAATTTTAAAATAGCTAATCAACTGTTTTGCCTATCTGAAGTATGTCTATACTTACATACATTGGTAATCAATATTTAAAATAACTAAATCAATACTAGCTGATTTAGACAAACAGTACAAAGCTGAATGCAACCACCAAAATGGAAAAAAAATATACAAAGATAATTTATCAGAGCATTTCAGAAAGTCCAAAACAATTCTAATTAACCATAAGCTTCATGCTAATCTGTGTTAAACTCATTCTTTAATAAACTGTATCACAACAAATATAAAAGTGATAAATATTCATATGTCATTGTCCTCATTGTTTTAAAAGGGAACTTTTTATTAACATCAAGCTCAGAGAAATACAAGAAGAAAAATAAAAACACAGTATGAAGTCACATTAATGCCACATTTACATCATCTTTAATTTTTTAGTCAAGGTATGGAAGATACAGCACGGCAATGTTTTATAAGGACATGCCATACAGAATTAGCTACTTAAGAGATCTTTAAATTGTGGTCCCTAGAGCAACATTAAAAACCTGGAAATTTCCTTAGTGAACTATGTTCTCAGATCCATCCTAGACCTACTGAAGAAAACAATGGAGACAGGATCCAACAACCTGAGTTCATTAACAAGCCCTCCAGGTGCTTCTATTGAATGCTAAAGTTTAAGAACTGCTAATAAACATTACTGGTTAACTATCAACAACAAAAATGTTTCCTAGTTTGTTTTCTTTTTAGTTTTTTTAGAACACTGTTAGATTTAGAATAAAATTGGGAAGAAGGGACAGATTTCTCATATACACCCTGCCACTACACACGCACAGCGTCCTCCATTATCAGCATCCTCCACCAGACTGGTACATTTATTACCAAAGATTAATGTATCATATCTACCCAAAGTCCAGTTTAATAAATTAAGGTTTAATACTGTACATTCAATGTGTTTGGACAAATGTGTAGTGACATATATCCATCTTTTAACTTTTTTTTTTAAACATTATTTTCACTACTCCCAACATCCTCTGTGTTCTGGCTATTATTCATCCAGACTCCTTCCAACCCCTTAATTTTGTTGTCTCCATAGTTTTGCCTGTTTCAGAATACAGGTGGAATCTTACAGTATGAAACATTCTCAATTGGCTTCTTCCATTTAGTAATCTGCGTTATGCTATCAGGAATCCCCCATGTCTTTTCATCGCTTGAAAATTCATTTTGTTTTACTGCTGATAAATACTACATTGTTATGTACCACAGTTTACTAATCCATTCACCTACTGAAAGACATCTTGACTGACTTCATGTTTTGGCAATTATGAATAAAGCTGCTGTTAAGATCCATGTGCAGGTTTCTCTGTATATGTAACTTTTCAACATCTCTGAATAAAAATCAAGGAGTTGCTGGATCATATAGCACAAGTATGTTCAGCTTTGTAAAAACAGCTTATTTGTTTTCCAAAGTGGCTATATAATTCTGCATTCCCAACAGGAAGCTATGAGATTTCCTGACACTCCATATCCTCCCCGGCCTTTATGGGTGCCAGGGTTTCAGATTTTGGCTATTCTGATAGTGCAGCAGTACCTCACTGTTGCTTCCGTTTGCATTTACTTAATGACATATGATGCGGAGCATCTTTTCATATGTGTATCTGCCATCTGTATATCTTCTTTGGTGAGGTGTTTGGTCCACTTTCTAATCAGGTTGCTTTCTTACTGCTGAGTTTGAAAGTTCTGGGTATTTTAGATAATAGCCCTTTGCCCCGTGTATTATTTGCAAGTATTTTCTTCAAGTCTGTGGCTTGTCTTCTAGTTATCTTTCACAGAGAAAAAATTACTGATTTTAATCAAGTCCAGCTAATCAATTATGTTTTTCTTAGGTTATGTCTTTGGTGTTGTACCTGAAGAGATACCTTTATACCTAAGTTATCGAGATTTTTCTCCCACATTATTTTCTAAGAGTTTTATAGTTTAGCATTTTACATTTAGGTCTATGATTCACCTTGAGTTAATTTTTGTGAAAAGTTTAACGTCTGTCTCAATTCATTCTTTTGCACATGGATTTCAGTTGTTTCACTAGCACTTGTCAGAAAGACTTATCTTTGCTCCACTGTTTTGCCTTTGCCTCTTTGTCAAAAACAGGTTTGACTATATTTATAGGGGGCTCTATGCTGGGCTCTCTATTCTGTTTCACTGATCAATTTGTCTATTCTTTCACAAAAACAAGGCTGCCTTGATCACTGTGAAGTGAAGTGAAGTGAAGTGAAGTCACTCAGTTGTGTCCGACTCTTTGCGACCCCATGGACTAGCCTACCATGCTTCTCCATCCGTGGGATTCTCCAGGCAAGAATACTGGAGTGGGTTGCCATTTCCTTCTCCAGGAGATCTTCCCAACCCAGGGATCGAACCCGGGTCTCCCGCACTGCAGGCAGATGCTTTACCATCTGAGCCACCAGGGAAGCTCTCTTGATCACTGTAGCTTCATATTAAATCTTGAAGTTGAGTAGTATCAGTCCTCCAACTTTGTTATTCTCCTTCAATACTGTGTTGGCTATTCTGGGGTTTTTGCTTCTCCATATAAACTTCACAATCAATTTGCTGATACCCATATAACAACTTGCAGAAATTTTGACTGGGATTGACTCTATAGATCATTTTGGGAAGAACTGACATCCTGACTATACCGAGTATTTCTATACATGAATATGGACTTCGCAGGTGATGCAAGTGGTAAAGAATCCACCTGCCAATACAGGAGATGTAAGAGATGCAGGTTCAATCCCTGGGTTGGGAAGATCTCCTGGAGAAGGAAATGACAACCTACTCCAGTATTTCTCACTTGGAAGATTCCATGGAGAGAGGAATCTACTTGCTAAACACCATGAGAGCACAAACTCACACAATCAATAAAAATACAAAATAAATTTAACAATGACACACCAAAAAGGATCAATAAAATCAAGCTTTTGGTTTTTTGAAAACAACAAAAGAGACAAAACAAAAAAAGATAGCTAATTATACCTCATTAATCCATGCACATAAGAATAAAAGCTCAGGGAAAAAACTGAAGCAACCAGATGAAAACAACTTAGCTCAGTGAATAACCTCATGGAGCATAATGATACCATTTTCTTACAGTTGCAGGACTTTTAAGAAAAATAAACTTCTAGGCTATTTATGCCACTATATTCTGCATTTGCATTTTGTTGGCACCCCACTCCAGCACTCTTGCCTGGAAAATCCCACGGATGGGGGAGCCTGGTAGGCTGCAGTCCATGGGGTTGCTAAGGGTCGGACACGACTGAGCGACTTCTCTTTCACTTTTCACGTTTATGCACTGGAGAAGGAAATGGCAACCCACTCCAGTGTTCTTGCCTGGAGAATGCCAGGGACGGGGGAGCCTGGTGGGCTGCCGTCTATGGGGTCACACAGAGTCGGACACGACTGAAGCGACTTAGCAGCAGCACAGTACTAACATATACATACCCCTGTAATGTGAAAAATTAAAAAAAGACACTGCATATTTCAATTAGCTAGCTCTATATGACCAAAAAGAAATAAAATTGGATCCCCACCTAATATAGTGTAGTAACTTTTTTTTTGATGAATTAGAGACAAACAGAATAGATAAGACTTTAAAATTTTTCAGAAGAAAATATCTTTTTATCTATGAGTGTAAGTCACAAAAGTGGATTACATACTATGTAATGAATACCTCAATAAGTTTCAAAAATAAGAAATTGTACAGATTGTAATATTTGATCAAACATGATTTTTAATGAAAATAAGAGAAAAGAAAAACAGAACAAAATCTAATTGTTGTAGTTTATTCAGATAAGATTTTGAAACAGTTTCTAAAAATTTGAGCCAAAAAATGACTCTAAACTTCACAGAGTAATAAGAAACTTTAAAAGACAAGTTACTCATAAAATAAGTAGCAAGAGATTAGTTTTCAGTACATGAAATGAAAATTACCCTTAATCTTACTCACAGTAAAAAAAAAAAAAAAAAGAAAGAAAGAAAAATCAATACTAGACTTATATGCCATCTCACTTCTCAGACTGGCAAAATCCCAAGCATTTCAATATGCTGGGCAGGCTATGGAGAACTGAGGAACCTGCATTTCTAACCAGCAGTATAAAGAAATGAGATAATTTTCCATATTTAGCCACTGAGTGATTTCCAGGGCATATTTACCTTCCAGGGCATGTTTATCATTACGTTAAAAAGTCAAAGATATTAAACCCTGTGTATTCTGTGCTATCTTTTCTCTAAGATGCTAGGAGGGAGCATGCAGAAAAAACTCACATTTGCTTCTATTAAATAAAAGAATAAACCAAAAATTAATGAAAGTAGAAACCCTTTCTAAGGGGATAGAATAAGCAAAGTAGAATGAACAGGAGCAGAAGACATCTACGAATGTACCTTGTTTTGCAACTTTGGAAAATTTATTCAAAGTGAAAAACTATTCCCTAAAAATGAAAATCAAAATGTAACAAACAAATCTAACTATTAGGGTGATGGGAGAACCACACACAAAATTATCTCAATAAACTTTAAGATCCTGTAATTGAATTGGGCTAACCAAAAAATTTGTTTTTAAATAAAAATAAAAGACATGTTTTTCATTTTTACCAAGAACTTTACTGAACAACACATTCACTATTTTGTTCCACTACTTTCTGCCATTTTTCAGGTATAACTTCATAATTCTATCATCTAAAAACTTTTTTTGAGTAAAGAACTATTTCGGGTGCTTTATACAGTCTTCTAGGGAATTGAAATCTTTTCCATTAAGTGAATATTGTGAAGACCAAACTAAATGGAAACGCAAAGGTGCAATATCTGGTGAATACAGCTGATGAATCAGAACTTCCCAGATAAGTTCTAATAGTTTTTTTTTTGGCCTGGTCATCAAATAAACATGCGGTATTGCATTATCCTGATAGAAGATTATACATTTTCTGTTGAATAAATCCATACACTTTTTATTGGGTGCTGCTTTCAGTTGGTCTAATTGGTAACAATATTTATTACAATTAATCACTTGGTTCCCCAGAGGGAGCTCTTATTAGAGAACTGCTTTCCAACCCCACCATATACACATCACCACTTTCTTTGGATGAAGACTGGTGTTTGGCTGGTGGTACTTCAACTCTCTTGTCCCACAATCTCTTCCATTCCACCTGATTGTACAATATCCACTTTTCACTGCTTGTCACAGTTTGTTTTAAAAACAGAACGTTTTTGCTATGTTCAAGTAGAGAACAGCATTGAGAAGGTTTTTTTCACTTATGTGGAACCCAGACATCAAAACAATTAATATAACCAAGCTTGTGCCAACGATTTTCAAGGCTTGATGTGACTATTTTGAGTATGTCAGCTATCTCCCACATAGTGTAGCATCAACTGTTCTCAATGAATGTCTCAATTTGATCACTATGGACTTCAACTGGTCTACCCAACCTTGAAGAATCATCCAGCAAAAAATCTCCAGCATGAAAACTTCGATTAACCACTTCTGACGCGTTTGACCAGTCACAGCACCTTCTCCATATACTACACAAGTCCTTTTTTGTGTTTCAGTTGCACTTTACCTTTCTTGAAATAATAAATATGCTGAAAATGTTGCTTTCCCCTCCATCCTCAATTGTAAAATGGCTGCACAAAAATTCACCAATTTTAATAAGTTTTTTAAATGCATGCTGATATGATAGCTGTCACAGTACGATCTAACAAAATTGTTTCAAGTGAATAAAGTTAAAAAAAACTAACAAAATTGTTTCGACTGAAGTTAATACGAAGATAACTAAGCAATACTAGAGTCATCTTATGGAAAAACAAACAAACCTGTTGGCAAACCCAATACTATACATTTTTCATGAAATACACTGAGAACAAAAATAATTGCAAAACAAATCTTAAAATTATATTACATTGCAAAAAATATACTACAATGTTAACACTGATGTTGCTTTTTAAAGAAATATATATGCAATTATGTTAACATTAGCAAGCATTTTCAACCTACAAGAGATACCAACAAAAAAATTGGAAAGGGAAAAATAGTAAAATTATTTACGAATTGGAAAGGAACACAAATATATATCTTATTTTATTAGCTCTGTCAAGTGAAAAAATTTGGAAACAGTAACAAACCTAAAAGACATTGGCACCTTTGCATCCGTATTATTATTGTCTCTAAGGACCAGGTCCCACTAAAGGACCCGTGATTTCCACCTAACTAAAATTTTGGAGAAAAAAATAATACTTTAGGTAAGTAGCAAAATTAGTGATATTATGAGCCACTGATGGCCCAAGATGAGAAAATTTAAACATTTTTAAAGAAATGATCACTGTAGTAAGACTAAATGTAAAAATCTTTGCTTTCACAATAACACTTTGATCAACAATAAAAAATTCACGTTACACTGGAGTTTAGGCTAGAGTTAGCAGCTCATAAGGAAAATTTTTAGCAAAAATGTCTGTTTTTCTTTTAATAAAGGTGTTTTCGTATAACCAAATATTTGAGAGGCAAAGTTCTTCTGAATAGAAAAATACTAAGTAACATATGCAGGAAAAGAGTATCACCACTTTTGCAATACCCAGTGGAATTATGCAATTATTAGCTACTAAAACTCACTAGTACAGAAAGATGATGGAGCACACTATACTGGATGCATCAAGCAGAAAACACCTGAACCTACTGGCAAATGTCAACATCACAAAAAGATAACTAGACATGTTCCTTCTAGGGTGATACATTAGAAACTATACAGTACATTTACAAAGTATTCTTGCTGAAAATTAAACCTGAATCTGATCAAGTCTTATTACCTAACTACAAGTACACAAGAGATAAAGGATATGAGAAACAGAAAAAATGACAACATAGAGGTAAAGTCAAAAAAGCATAATTTTCAAATAATTATATGGAATAGATGACCCAGTTTCTCTAATAGAAAATCAAGAAAGGGGAAGGGAGAAAAAAACAAACAAACAAACAAACACAACTGTCCTATTAATAGACTTGCTTATATGCACGCTATGTCGCTTCAGTTGTGTCTGACTCTTTTCCACCCTATGGACTGTATGTAGCCCGCCAGGCTCCTCTGTCCATGGGGATTCTCCAAGCAAGAATACTGGAGTGGGTTGTCATGCCCTCCGGCAGGGATACAGACCTAAAAATACCAAATCAGTAAGCTGACTTTCCTTGATCCCTGATTTAAAAAGAAAATATACAAGATTTCTTTAAAGTGATCAGGAAATTCTGATTACTACTGTTGGAGATTACATGGCATTAAGAAATTATTTTAGGGACTTCCCTAGTTGTACAGTGGATAAGACTCCACCTGCTAATGCAGGGCACATGGATTTGATCCCTGGTCCGGGAAGATCCCACATGAAGAGCAACTGAGTTTTTGCACCAGAACAACTGAGCCCACATTATAGAGTCCCTGCTCCACAACAAGGGAGGTCACCATAATGAGAAGCCCACACACCGCAACTAGAGAAAGCCTAAGTTAGCAACAAAAACCCAGCACAACCAAAAAGAAGTTAACAAAAATTATTTTAGTGGTGGGTGGGATGGGCAAAATAAGTGAAGGTAATTAAGTGATACAAACTTCCAGTTATAAGTCAGTTACTCGGATGTATGCACAGCATGGGAAATGTAATAATAATATTGTAATAATTTTATATGGTCACAAATGGTTACTAGACTTACAGTGACCAATGTGTAATGTGTATATATGTTGAATCATTATGTTGTGCTCCTAAATCATAATATAGTATGTCAATTACACTTAGTTCAGTCGCTCAGTCGTATCCGACTCTTTGCGACCCCATGAATCACAGCACGCCAGGCCTCCCTGTCCATCACCAACTCCCGGAGTTCACTCAGACTCACATCCATCGAGTCGGTGATGCCATCCAGCCATCTCATCCTCTGTCGTCCCCTTCTCCTCCTGCCCCCAATCCCTCCCAGCATCAGAGTCTTTTCCAATGAGTCAACTCTTCGCATGAGGTGGCCAAAGTACTGGAGTTTCGGCTTCAGCATCATTCCCTCCAAAGAAATCCCAGGGCTGATCTCCTTCAGAATGGACTGGTTGGATCTCCTTGCAGTCCAAGGGACTCTCAAGAGTCTTCTCCAACACCACAGTTCAAAAGCATCAATTCTTCTGTGCTCAGCTTTCTTCACAGTCCAACTCTCACATCCATACGTGACCACTGGAAAAACCACAGCCTTGACTAGACGGACCTTTGTTGGCAAAGTAATGTCTCTGCTTTTCAATACAACAAAAAAATTCTTTAAAATTTTATTAACTATAAAAATATGTTCAAGAGGATTGACATAAAATTATCGCTAAGATTTAATATTCTTCCAAAGGAAGGCAAAAGAAGTGTACTATTATACCACTCACCCCACTTTTGTACATTTTTGAAGCTTTCACAAAGCTTGAAAAAGTAAAAAAGGTAAAAGACACTGATGGAAGAAACTGAACAAGATGCAAATGGAAAGATTTCCATTTGTGCTCATGGATGCTCATGGACTGGAAGTATACTGTTAAAATTCCCATACTACTCAGAGCAATCTACAGATTCAATGCAATCATCAAAATTCCAATGACATTTTTCATAAAATAGAAAATATCCTAAAGTCTGTATGAAACAACAAAAAATCCTTAGGAACCAAAGCAATCTTGAGAAAGAACAAAAGGGGAGGCAGCAAACCTCTTGGTCTTTAACTATAATATAAAGAGTAACTCAAAATAGTATAATATGGGCATAAAAGCAGACTATTATAGATTAATTGTACAGAGTTCAGAAATAATCCATGGTCAATCAGTTTAAACAGAAGGAGCCAACATACACAGTGGAGAAAAACAGTCTCTCTAAAATGATGCTGAGAAACCTGGACAATCTCATGCAGAAGAAAGAAACTGGACCACCATCTTTCACCACACAGAAAAATTAACTCAAAATATATTAAGAATTTGAACATAATGGCTGAAACGATAAAACTTCCAGAAGAAAACGTAAGTAGTAAGTTCCTTGAAATCAATCTTTGCAGTGACTTTTTGGATTTGACACCAAAAGCAAAGGCAACAAAAGCAAAAGTAATTAGACTATGTCAAACTTTAGCTTCTGTAGGGTGAAGAAAACCATCAACAAGATGGGGATGGAAGGAAAAATGTGCATATCATACATGAAATGTTAATATCAAAAATATATAAGCAACTCATAGAACTCAGAAAAAATAAACAGTACGATTAAAGAATGGGCAGAGGACATAAACTGACATACAAATGACCAATAGGTACACGAAAAGGTACTCAATCATGAATCAGTGAAATGCCAATCAAAATTACAATAAAGTATCACCTCACACCTGTTAGGTGGATAGATGCTATCAAAAAGAAGCAACAAGCATTGGCAGGGATTTGGAGAAATGGAACACTTGCACAATGATGATGGGAATGTAAACTGATGTACCCACTAAGGAAAACACTACGCAAGTTTCTCAAAAAATTTTACAAAGTATAACTGCATGATCCAGTAATCCCATTTCTGGATATTTATCTAAAGGAAATAAAATCACTATCTAGACATTAGCACCCCCATGTTCACTGTAGCACTATCTACAACAGTCAAGACAGGGAAACAACTTAGGTCTCCATCAATGGATGAAGGAAATGTGGTTAATCTACACATTCCTAACAGCCATAAACAGAAGAACTCACCATTTGCAGCAACATGCAAATGAGGTAATAGGGCTAAGTGAGGTCAGTCAGAGAGAGACAAACACTGTATGATCTGTATGATCTCATTTACCTGTAAACTCTTAAAAAACGAAAACCCAAAACACTGAATTCCAGAAGCACAGTCTGGGGCAGTAGGAGGTGGGGGGAGGCAGTAAAGATGGTGGCCAAAAGGTACAAACTTGGAATTCTGACATAAAGTAAAAAAGTGAAAGTGGAAGTCGCTCAGTAGTGTCCAACTCTTTGCGACCCCATGGACTGTAGCCTGCCAGACCCCTCTGTCCATGGAATTTCCCAGGCCAGAATACTGGACTGGGTAGCTATTCCCTCATCCAGGGGATCTTGCCAAGCAAGGGAACAAACCCAGGTCTCCCTCATTGCAGGCGGATTGTTTACCAGCTGAGCTACCAAGGAAGCCCATAAATTAGCCCTGACCATGTAACACATGCTAATATAGTTAACAATATTTGAAAGTTGCCTAAAGTAAATCTTAAAAGTTCTCAGCACAATGAAAAAAATTTAATTATGTGTGACAATGGATGTTAACTAAACTTATTCTGGTAATTGTTTCACAATTTATACATACATCAAATCATGTTGTATACCTGAAAATAATACAATGTTATATGTCAATTATATCACAATCTCAAAAAAAAAAAAAAGGAAAAAGAGAACTCTACAAATCAAAGCTTACTGCCAAACGTATCAACTGATTTTTCTTAATCTTAAATGCATTTTTAAATAAGAAAATAAACATGTTCAGCATGTAAAGTGACAAAAAATAATAAAATCTAGCTGGGTAGGAGATAAAAACAGAAATTAGTGAAATATGAAACAAAAAAATTACAGAAGCTGGTACTTCGAAAAAAACCAGTAAAAATAAGGCCTCTGACAAGAAAAATAAAGGATAAAATATGAATATGTGCTTTTAACAAAAATAGAAAAGGGGAGAATTAAAAAATGCTATAAAATTCTGAGAATAGCAAAGTACTGAATAACTGAATAGATCAGTAAACTTTGATGAGAGGTGGGAGCATGGATCAAGAGGGAGAGGGAACATATGTATACCTATGGCTGATTCATGTTGTTGTATGCAGAAGCCAATACTATATTGAGAGGCAATTATCCTCCAATTAAAAAGAAATAAATCTGAAAAATAACTTTGGAAGAAATCAAACTATTTGTCAAAAAAAGGCTCTCTCTTTCCTCATGCCTTACAGATAGGCTGTTTAAAATCCTTGCAACATGTAAGACAAATGATGGGAAGTACAATGCATTAGCTTTGGTAAAATTGCCAGTGACTTATTTTCCTTTTTGCCTAAAGCATTTAAGTTTCTGCATTGAGTATGTCTTTTACAAATAAAGAAAATATCTTGGAGAAGAAATATGCTCTCCAATTAATTTATAAATTTAGTACAACTATAATCAAAAATCAAAAGTCTTCATGGAACCCAGCCATCTTATCTTGTATATACACACACATATATATAAATATATATATTAAATGAAAAAAAATGCCAAGGACAGTTTTTAAGAAAAGTTGTGAAATTTACTCACCAAAATTCCAAGACTTATCATGATGTTACATTAAATTAAGACATGTATTGATAGCAATAGGATAGTCACAAACAATGAAACAGAAGAGATAGCCCAGGGAAGTTTCTCACATATATGGAAACACAACAACTAATACTGCAGATCAGTAGGAAAAACATGAATCAATCAAGTTTGTAGCAAATTTGTTAGCCATAAGGGAAAAAAAATCATATAACCATTATAACACACTAAAATTAAATTTCAAGTAGACTGAAAATAAAAATTTTTTAACGTTTAAAATAAAATCTGGAAGACTATATAAAAGACCAATTTAAAACAAATTTCTTAAAGCTAAAACAAATTTAATGTTAGTATTTCCAAATCTAACCATCAATTTTTTAAAAAATAGCTACAGACAGGAAGTTTATCTGTACCTTGTACAATAAAGCTTTAGTGCCCACAATACATAAAAACTGCTAAGAATCAATAAAAGGAAAAGCTCCTTAAATCAACATATAAAACTCCAAGAAAATAAATGAAAACTTTGAAGCTGACTTCTAGTAAAGTGCTCCTTCTTAGGATTTACAGATTTACAGGACCTCCCCCCTGGCTCAGACAGTAAAGCGTCTGCCTACAATGCAGGAAACAATGGGTTCAATCCCTAGGTCGGGAAGATCTTCTGGAGAAGAAAATGGCAATCCATTCCAGTATTCTTGCCTGGAAAATCCCATGGACGGAGGAGCCTGGTAGGCTACAGTCCATGGGGTCTCAAAGAGTTGGACACAACTGAGAGACTTCACTCACTCGCTCACTTACAGATTAAAGAACTATAATAAAAAGCATCACCATCATTTGAGTAGTTATGTACCATTCTGTGCTAATTCTTTTACATATTGTCCAATCAAGACAACTTTTTGAAATAGGTCCCATTAAACCCATTTTAAAAGTTGTAAAACTGAAACTCAAAGGTTACCTTGTTCAATGTTAACTGGTCTGTTAATTCTAAATCATGTGTTTTTAATTTGACAAGACCTACACTGACAAAACATTTCTTTTTCATCATCAATAATTCCAACCTATATTTTAATATTGCATCTTTATTATAAAAATTTTATTTGGACTTTTATATATCCTTTAATACTGATGAATAGATAATTATCGAGAAGACTATGCTGAGCATAAACAGGTTTAACAAAGTTATTTAAATGAATGTTCTTGAAAAAAGTATCACACAGATGTATGCAAAAAAAAATCAGCTATCATGTATCTATTAATGGAAAAATATTCCACCACTTACAAAATATTACTAAAAATCAAAAGAACTTGATGGCCTCTAGATCCATCCACCAACTGACACATGGAAAACATAATTGTAACATCAGAATACAATCAGTAGATGCAGACTATGGATAACTCTGTATGACCAACAACCAGTTTTCTTCAAAAATAAAACGTAATTATAAAAGCCTCACAAGGATAAAAGGATAATTTGCAGATTGAATGAAATTTATTTACTGAATGTGTTGATCTCATTTGATTCTGAACCTTCTGTACCACTAAAACTAAAGCCAGTAAACATACTACAACTTTTACAAGACAGAAATCTTAACACAAATTTGGCACTTGAGAACATTAAGCAATTGCTGCCTTTTTTTTTTTTTTTTTCTTTTGGAGGGAGTGCACTGTGGTTGTATTTCTTTAAATTAGAGAGGGTGGGGGGGGGGGGTTGGGGGGGAGAGGGAGAGGGAGAGGGAGAGGGAGAGATGGCAACACTGACTCAATGGACATGAGTTTGAGTAGACTCCCGGAGTTGGCGATGGACAGGGAAGCCTGGCGTGCTGCAGTCCATGGGGTCGCAAAGAGCCGGACATGACTGAGCAAACGAACTGAACTGAACAGGTATATGGAATACTGCCTACCACATGAAGTACAATCTTTCTGCCTACCTGACATCCTGTATTTCCTCTCCCTCCCACATACAAACGCTGCAGTAAAATTCAAATGATTCATCTGATTGTTCAATGGTTATGAATCCGTGCCAGCCTACTGGCACAACTTTAGACATGTCTTTCCCTCAACATATATTGCTCAGTTCTGCTCCCAAACATTTACATGCACTGGTCACAATCCACTAATTTCATGAAATCTACTCTGATTCTACCAATTAATGTTCCCTGCTGTAGCCTTAGGGCATTTTAGTAAACCTTGTATTAGTATATTTATGTCTTTAACTAGATGACATCCTAGAAGATATAGCTCTTTTGGATCTCCAGGGAAAAGGAAGAAGGTTAAGCAATAAAATTGGCATTGACCTTTTCACTGATAAGTAGCTCATGAGATCATGAGCATATTGAAGCCAGAGACCTTTCAAGAGTCACTAAGTATACTGAGCATGTACTATGTAATATGTACCACCAATGATGGAAAATCAACAAAACAAGTAAGGTCTCTGCTCTCAAGACACATATATTCTATTCTTAGTGTCTCTGAATCACCAGTTTTTAACATAGTGCTGTCATTTAGTAGACACACTATAAATGTCTTTAATTTGAAATTCTAATATAAATACCCTAGCAAGAATTATGTAACATTTTAAGAAAACTCAAAACCTAAAAACCCGAATAACAGTTTTTGATTAAAATACTGGTCATCAATCAGTTATATTCAACCACTATTAGAAAGGTTATGTTTAGTACTATTTTATTGCAATTATCTAGGAAAGCCAATGATGCTGAATAAAATACCCATATTACAACTTAAACTGTCTTTGCATTCAGCAGTTTACAACTGGTGCTTTCAAAATTCTAGCAAACTTTAACCTAAAAAAAGCTAACTACTTGGGCCCATCATTCTGCAAGAATTTCACAGAGGCAAAATGGTTAAGAGTATAGAAATAAACCTCTGAAACAAATTACAAAGAATTTAAAAATTTTTTTTAAAGAAATGCAATGAACTTTGTATTAAAATCTACCAATTTCCTTTCTGTTTCACAGTCTCACTGACCTAACCAAATAAAAAGGGGTCTATAAAGAAAGCTAAGTGCCGAAGAATTTATACTTTTGAACTGTGGTGGTGGAGAAGAGTCTTGAGAGTCCCTTGGACTGCAAGGAGATCCAACCAGTCCATCCTAAAGGAGATCAGTCCTGGATGTTCATTGGAAGGACTGATGCTAAAGCTGAAACTCCAATACTTTATAGCCACCTGATGAGAAGAGCTGACTCATCTGAAAAGACCTTGATGCTGGGAAAGATTGAAGGTGGGAGGAGAAGGGCTAGGCAGAGGATGAGATGGTTAGATGGAATCACCAACTCAATGGACATGAGTTTGAGTAAACTCCAAGAGTTGGTGATGGACAGGGAGGCCTGGTGTGCTGCAGTCCGTGGGGGTCGTAAAGAGTCAAACACAACTGAGGGACTGAACTAACTGAACTAAAATCAATGAAAACATTCATAGGGATAATGAAAAATGAGATTTCAACATACCCCAGAGCTACAAAAACTGGATATTCTATATGTAGTATAAACTGGTTAACGTTAATAAAGGACTTAGTTCATGGAAAATACTTTTTATGTACAATCACATTTAATATTCAAAGTTTGTAATCTCAATTCTAAAGAAACAAGTTTAAAATGTTTAAGTATCAAACAGAAAAAAAAGCTGAATTATACTACTTAATAATTCAAATGGGCTTCCCTGGTGGCTCAGATGGTAAAGAATCTGCCTGCAATGCAGGAGACACGGATTTGATTCCTGGGTTGGGAGAATCCCCCAGAGAAGGGAATGACTACCCACTCCAGTATTCTTGCCTGGAGAACCCCATGGACCAGGGAGCCTGGTGGGCAACAACATCTAAATGCCCAAAACTGTATCAAAAAAGTAACAAAACTGTAGGAAAAAGTACCTATAATGCATATGAATCAATTATCTTTTTATATAGAGTTGGACAAACAAGATAACCATTAAAATAGATCATATATTCAAGGAGGCAGTTCACAGAAACAGAAAGCCTAAGTTTTAAAATCTCAGCTATTTCAAAATATAAATTACAAAGCTTTTTTTTACCCTAAAATTAGCTAATATTCTAAATTTTCTTTAAAACTCAGAATTGGTAAGGGTGCAGAAAAACAAGCACTCTCATACACAATTGTGGAAAACAAATGAGTAAGAATCCTCTTGGCACTGTGGTTTTAATAAACTCTTCAGCTGTAATTTAATTTGACACAGTATTTTTACTTTTAATATGCTCACTTGTTAACTGCAAAAATAATTAAATCAAAATATTAGTCGATGTGGAACTAAACTGTGATGTGTAAAGCAACTGCACTGTGATGCACCCATGTAACAAAGAAGACAAAACTGTAACTGCAGAGACCATATTAAGTAAATTTTTTAAGTGAACTTCTACTTCTGGCCAAGAAGGTGTAACAACGCACCAATCTCTGCCCTACTTAGGAAAACAAAAAAGTCACACAGAATATATACAACACTGTTTTTCAAGACCACTGGACATTAGACAATGATGGACCATGGGATAGGCCATGATAGTCCCAGCTTACTGGCTTGAGAAAGTCCAGGTCAAGGCCCAGCTCCAATAAGGAAACCGGGCTGAACTTCAAAAATTCCCTGAGCGTTAAAAGTCAAAAATCCAAGATCAAAGCAGTTCAAGTTTGTTTGGGAGAGTTCAAGAGAGAGCTGCACAGAGAACTCGGGAAATTCTGCAGAGAATCGTCCCTGAGTATTCAATGCACGTGCATAACTATGTAAAGTAGAAGGTTATTTCTCTTGTTGTTTAAGTCTTTTAAAAAGATAAATGGCTACTTAAAGAATGCACTATAGAATTTATAACATGTAAAAATAAAATGTTATAATAACAATAGTACACAGGCCAAAAGGGGAGAAGTATTCTAATACTTTATCCGCAGAGAGCCAAGAGGAACTATAAACGCCCCATGATGAGGGTGAAAATGGAAGGTGAAAAAGTTGGCTTGAAACTCAAAATTAAAAAAAACTAAGATCATATCATCTGGTCGCACCACTTAATGGCAAATAGAAGGGGAAAAAGTGGAAACAAGTGACAGATTTTATCTTCCTGGGCTCCAAAATAACTGCAGACAATGACTGCAGCCATGAAATTAAAAGACACTCGCTCCTTGGAAGAAAAGCTATGACAAAACTAGACAGCACATTAAAAAGCAGAGACATCACTTTGTCAACAAAGGTTCATATAGTCAAAGCTATGGCTTTTCCAGTAATCATGTACAGATGTGAGAGTTGGACTGTGAAGAAGGCTGAGTGCTTAAAAAATGATACTTTGAACTGTGGTGCTAGAGAAAACTCTTCAGAGTTCCCTGGAAAGCAAGGAGATCAAACCAGTCAATCCTACAGAAAATGAACCCTGAATATTCACTGGAAGGACTGATGCTGAAGCTCCAATACTCTGACCACCTGTAGCCTACAAGAACTACACTTTAAACTGAAGGATACAAATAGTCTGAAAGTAACACAATGGAAAAAGACATACTTACTTTTGTGAACTCTACTCAAATCCAAGATGACTGTATTAATATTAGAAAAAGTATACCTTAAAGCAAAGATTACCACGAAAAATGGTCACTGTATAATATTAAAGAGGTGAATATATCAAGAGGACATAGTAATCTTAAATATTTATGCACTAATTGCAATTTCAAAAATATAAAGTGAAAATGATAGAAACGCAAGGCAAAACAAATGAATGCACAATATAGGAGATTTCAATATCATTTTTTCAGTGAGTGACAGCAATAGAAAGACATCATTTGAACAACATTACCAATAAGCATGACCTAACTGACATGTACAGAACACATCGCCCAACAACAGAATATACCTGTCTATAAAGCACTTAAAACTAACAGGATATATGATATCTAAACTATAAAATAAAAAATTACAAAGATTCAAGTCTTCCAAAATATGTTCTCCAGGCACAATGAATTAAATTAGAAACAAACAGAAAGTATATGGAAAAATTCCCAATACCTGGAAATTAAATAACATACCTCTCAATAACCCATGGGTCAAAGAAATAAACATGGTAGATGTACTCTGAACTGAATGAAAAGATGCTTACAATGTCAAAACTTGAGGGATGCCATGAAAGCAATATTTGTATGAAAATACATAACATTAATCCTCTGTATTAGAAAAGATACCATGTCAACCACATCAACTTTAATATTAAATATGAAAAAAGTAAACTGAATACAAAGCAGAACATTAAAACAGCAGAAATCAATAAAATGAGAAATGGAAAACACATGAAGCCAAAAACTGATTATTTAAACTAATAAAATCAATGTATTTCTAGCCAGACTGATAAGGGAAAAGAGAAGACACTAATTATCAATATCAGGAATGAGAGAGATGACATCACTATAGATGCTAGTTATTAAAAATATAAAAATCTAATACAACAAACAACCCTACAAGTAAGTTTAGCAACTCTGATGCAAAAGTTTAGCAACTTTGATGCAAAAGTTTAGCAACTGTGATGAAACAGACTAATTCTATGAAAACAAAACTGCCAAAGTTCACTCAAAAGGGTAATCTGAATAGTCCTATATCTATTCAATAAATTGAATGTGTAGTTTAAAACCTTCCCACAAAAACAGCAAACCCATATAGCTTCACTGGTGAACTGTACCAAAACATTTAGGAAAAAAATAATGTCGTTTAAGGTAATTAATTTCAGCAACAAAGTAAGAATGTTTGCTCTCCTTACTTAAACATTCCACTAGATGCCTTTTCATACTTAGTGACTGAACAACTAAATGTCATAGGTAAGAAAAAAAAAAGACATTCAGATAGAAAATATGACAAACAGTGTACACAGAAAATCTGATGGCATCTACCAAAAAGCTGTACACTGTAATAAAAATGTCTGGCAAATGTGCTAAATACAAAAGCAATAGGCAAAATTAATCTTTATTTCTATATATTAATAACAAATGGACATTTGTTTTAAATATTACTTAGAATAGCACCAAAAAAGCCGCAAAATAAGGATAAATCTGAGTAAAAAAAACAAAAAAAAAACAAAAAATCTGTATAGTGAAAACTAAAAACTGCTCCAGAAAGTAAAAGACTGAATTAAATGTTAAGATAATTTGTGTTCATGGGTGAAAAAACTCAACATTAAGATGTTAATTTTTTTCAAAATTGCTCTATTGATTCAAGCTAATTTCAATTAAATTCCAGCAGGCCTTTCTGTAGAGACTGACTCATAGGAAAACATAAAGGACCCAGAAGAGCCAAAACAACTTTGCAAATGAACGAAGTTCTACTTTATTTCAAGATTTGATATAAAACTACAGTAATTAAGACAGTACATTTTTGGCTACTAAATAGACAAAAATGGGTCAATGGAAAAGAATACAGTACAGACAAAGAATCATGTAGATACATAATTGTTTTTGACCAAGACGCACAGCCAATTCAATAGAAAAAAAGTCTTTTCAACAAATCATGCTAAAAAAAAGTGAATGTCCATATCCAAATCCAAAAAATCTTGATTCATACATTGCATCATATTAAAAAAAGTTAAAAACTTAAATGTAAAACTAAAAACTATAAAATCTATCAGAAAACAAAGGAGAAATCTTTGTGACCCTGGGTTTCACAAAAATGACCTGTTTTTGTACTTAGTTGCTAAGTCACTTCAGACTCTCTTGTGACTCCATGGACTGCAATCCACCAGGCTCCTCTGTCCATGGTATTTACCAGGGAAAAATACTAGAGTGGGTTGCCATTTCCTTCTCCAGGGAATCTTCCTAACCCAGGGATCAAACCCGTATCTTCTGCATTGCAGGTGGTTTCTCTACCCCTGATCCACTGGGAAGCACTCACTGGGCCACCAGGGAAACCCTAAAGATGACTCATATAACCAAAAGCATGAGCCACACTAACAAACACCTGTTAAATTCATCAGAATTTAAAAATGCTATTTTTCAAAACACCATTGAGAAAATCAAAACAAAAAAGGCAGAAAAAACTGTAAACCATATATCTGATAAAGAACCTGTAACCAGAATGTACACTTCTCAAAACTTAAAGAAATAAATCAATTCAAAAAGTGGACATTTAAATAGACTTAACCAATGACATACAGCTTGCAAAAAAGTCCATGAAAAGTTGTTCAACACCAAAGACACTAGAAAAATGAAAGATAAAACCACAAAGAGATTACCAGTTCACATCCATGAGACTGTCTATAATTAAAAAACAGTAACAAGCACTAGAGAGGATGCAGATGGAAGACGTCACCAGCAGTAAACCGGTAGCAATGTAAAAATTTAACCACTTTGGAAAACTGCAATTTGTTAAAAAGTTAAACATTTGCCTAACTATATCATCTAGCCATTCTAAGTATTTCCCCAAGAGAAATGAAAGCACTTGTTTACAAAAAGACCTGCACAGGAATGTTCACAGAAACTTTATTTATAATAGACTGAAACTGGAAATAATCCAAACGTCCATCAAGAGCTGTGTGGATAAACAAACTGCTGTATGTCTGTACAATGTAGTACTACTAAGCAATAAAAAGGAATGAACTATTGATTCACAACATGGCTGAAATTCCAATAAAATAATGCTGAGTGAAATGATCCAGGGAAAAAGAGGATACATACTGTATGACTCTCTGTTGAAAATTCTAAAAACTGCAAACTAATCTACAGTGACAGAAAGCAGATCAGTGGTTGGTTGGGGAAAGAAAGGCAGAAGGGAGGAATCACAAAGGGGCAAAATGATACTCCTGGGGTTCATTATCCCCAGGATAATAGTAGTGGTTCATAGGTGTATATATGTCAAAACACTGTATACCTTAAATATAGGCGGTTTATCTCAAATTATAGCTCAATAAAGCTTTTTTTTTTTTAAGGCACAATATAGTCCAGTACACACGGCATGAATCCATTTGTGTAACTAGACAAGGATGTTTATATGTGTGGTAATATGGAAACTATTAAGTTCAGGGAAAAAAAAAAGGCACCAAAAAAATTTTAACATAATTACCTACACCTAAGAAAAAGGACTGGAAATCAGGGAGAAATATTTTTCACTTGAATTTTTTTTAACTACACACATGTATTACTTTTTTAAATTTCATGAAAGCTTAATTACTTAGCACATAAATCTGACGCCAAAGGAAAAATTCTTAACCATTATCCTAGCAGATTATAAAACTACAACTTCAGTTATCAAAACTTTTACATTAAACAACAGACCAAAAAAAGGTTAGCAACCACTTTAACATCATTTTCTAACATTCCCTCTTCTAACTACTAATGTATAAAACTGTCAATAAACCACATCTGAACACCCTCTTCTAAGCATCTTCATTTCTTTCTGCTTGTTCTAGGTTTTGTGAATTCCTTTTCTCCTTATCCAGTAATTGACAACTCAGACTTGCATCATTTATATTCTTTTTAAAAATTCACTACCAGAAGATATGCTTGGATGGTAACTACATCTGACCCTCTTAACTTAGAAAATAGCATTGCTGAATAAAAATAAATACACCTTCCCACAAAAAGCTCATTACTTCTCCCTCAATCTACACAATAAGAACTTAAGAGATAAGGCAAAATAGTACAGCGTGGACGAGGGTTTAATTAATTCACTAGATAGAGAGGACAGAAAATAAGCAAGAAAACACAAAATATCTCCAAGTGTTCTAAAGAATATTACATCGTTTTTGATGAAATTTTAAGAATGCCAAAAATTATTTAGAATGGTCAGAAATAACTGGACTTTCGAGAGCAAACTGCCGCTCATGACCACTCACACTTGAAGGAGGTAAATGTCTTGCATCCAACAAGTATTTGAGATCTAGGCTTGAAAGACATTTTGCCAGGTTTGGAAAATTAAAGATTTAAGAATCGTGCCCTAACAGGGCAGAAAGGTTTACAAACAAAAATTTGTAATACATCCCAATGTTAAAATGTACAAAGATTCAAGGAAATGAAAGGCCAAAGCACTAGATCTAAGGTTTAAAGTATGAATAATTTTTCTGGCCAAAGTGAGTGAGGAAAGATTCTAAACAATCTCTACTGTAAGGACTAACTTTCTTTAATAGACACACAAACCAACTCTGTAACTTCTGACTCAAATTTGAAGCTAACTGCCTGAACAAGTTTCTTTATTGTCTTTAAAAATCAGAGTAAACTGATTTCTAATTAAGCTTATTACTGGTGAAAATCTCTCAGACTTCATAACAGAAAAGCAGAGTGAAAAAAATTTTACATTACGATAATTATATCATTTAGGTCAAATCACTTATCTGTCCATTTACAACGATAAGTTCCTCTCAGAAAATTGGGTTATCATTTTATATTTACAAGAAGCCATGTCTGAAAGCTTTTTCAATTCTTTGAACACCTTTCATACTTTGAAATGTTATTCTCAGAGACTGCTTTTCTAGAAAAATTTATGGTTGTCTATTTAGGTTAAAACTATTTATATAAACCAACTTTAAAAATTCAGCAAGTACTTTCCACTGGAATTTTTGTAAGCTATATTATAGTTTTCAAAAGTGAACAGAAAGTTTCCATTAATGATGATAATACACTCAGTAGACCGAGGAACCCAGTTTTCATTAGTTTTAAACACTGTTTTCCTACCTTTACGCCAACTGCAACCTCAGTGACAATTCTGTAAAACAAACAAACAAAAAGCTTCAACCTCTAGTTATTCAAATGGTCATTGTTTGACTGCAGCTTTTTAGGGTATTTCATCATTCATAAATCTTCCACTCAAGATGCAGATGGAAAACACACACAAAGATGGTCAGTGGAACATTATCAACTTGGCTTTCTAGAAATGAGTTTCAAACGTGTGAGGAAACACAGTTTCAGGTGTTGTTGTGGTTTTTTTTTTAATTTCAAATAGCAAAAAGAACAAAATCCCAAAGCCTACATAATGTCCCGCTACACTTAGGTTAGTAACTTAAAACTTAATTCAACTCTTTAGTAATCTTAATAGGATAAGGAAACATGAAATTCAGTACAAATTTTGCCATCTATTTCCATGTTGATCTGGGGAAAACGGTGAAATCTGGATTTGTTTCATCTAGAAAATAATCTTTAGAGAACCTCTAGGATGACTCAAATTTCGTTAGTCTGTTAACTTTTATTAGATCTGCACTTGGTATCTTTAAAAAACATCAAACTCCAGATGCTTAAAAAAAACCTCGTATTTTACTTCTGACCCTTCCAAATAAAGTCACTGATTCCAATAAAAGATACTGTTTTCCTATGCTCCCAAACGGGCTGAATACGGCTATATTTCTCCCTGAAGGATGCCTCCTTTAACAATGAGCTAAATTATTAGAGTCTTTTCAGGTGTGGAGCGTTAAGTACAAGGGAAACCCTGGTCTGGTATAATTTCCCGAAGCCTTTGCCTCACCTCACTTACTTAGCATTCTATCGCCAGCCTCAAAGATGCAGATGGTTCTGGCTTTTTAAGAGTTGTTTTTGTTTTTCCAGAAACTGGTCAAAGTAGCTGAAAAGATGGCCCTGTGTTGACTATCTGCTCTTCTTCCTGCCACAGCTCTTAGCCTTTGCCCATGTGACTGATGTCCACCACAAACACTTCGTATTTGAGATGATTTAATTTCTGGGCCCTTCTGCCAAGCCTTCAACGTTCTTAGGCCGCACAGAAAGGCATTTTTCAGCCTCCCGCCCCCACTAGCAGACTCCAGTGAAAACAAAGGAGTGTGACATCTGCCCTCCCCCTTCCTCCCGCCGCCGCACGCCTCCCCGCCCCCCGTCCCCCGCGGCTCCCACTTAGCTTTCCCCGGAGCTCCCGCCACCGGCATCTCCCCCAGCCAGGGCGGGCCAGGCGGGGCCGAGAAGGCCTGGGACTTCCAGGGAGAGGGTCCGGGGAGGGGGCCCTCTGTTCTCTCGGCGGGGAGCCGCCCCCCTCCCCCCAACGTAGGCCTCGCTCTCCGGCCGCTGCACTCGCTCCCACCAGAGCCGCTCGTCCGGGGTCCGGGTCCCCGGTTACGGATAGAAATGGCTCCTAGAGGGGGGGAAGGGCCGGGCGAGACGTTCTGGGGCCCCCACCCCATTCCTCGCCGCCCCTCCAAGACCCGCTGCTTCTCGGGGTCGTCGCCCCAGTGCCGGCCAAGCCTACGAGTCCGCTTTCTTCCCGTTTTCTCGACCAGAGCCCGCCGGGGGAAGCCCAGGGAGGGGTGTGTGCGATGGGGCGGGGGTTGGGTAACGGCAGCCCAGCCCTGGGAGGGGCCGCCAGAGGGTTTCTGCCCGACCCCGGACGGGGCCACAAGCGGGCCCCACTCCCCTCTCACACACCACCTCGCCAACCCCGTTACCTACCCGTCCATTGCCGAACCGAACAAAGCTTCGCTCACAAGAACCGAGCCACGCAGCTGGCGAGACACACAAGCGGAGAGAAAATGGCGGCTAGAGCCCGACGGAAATTGCCGAAGGTGCCGGAGCGCACGGGGCAGCGCGTGGCGGCGGCGGCGGCGGAAAGAGCCGAGCGCGCCGGCGCCCGGCTGCGGGCGGCGAGCGGCGGGGCGCGGGGACGACGGGGAGGGGGGCGCCGCCGCAGTGGCCTCCTACGCGCCGCCGCGCGCCTGGGGCCCTCCGCCCTTTGCGCTCTGGGCCTCGGCCTGTTGCTGAGCAGAGTGGCTTGCTTGGTTTCTATTGTACGTTCCTCCTCGAAGTCCCTGTTGACCACTCAGGGCGGTGTGGGTGGACTAGCACCCAGCCCTCCACACCCACTGCCCTGGACCTCGGGAGGGTGTTCCCTGGACCGCAGGACTGCCCAAAGACCTCCTCACTTTTCCCTCCAAAGCAGGTCCCAACTTGGCTGCCGTCGACTTAGATGGGCCAATAAAAAACTATTTCATAGCTTTTTTCTTTTTTCTTTTTTACTATGCCATCTTTTATTAACAGACCCCTCCATCCTCTTAAAACCAAAAACCAAAAGAAACTTTATCCCATTAACCAAGACCACTGCTTAGTGAAAACAGTGCTTCTGAAGCAAGTAGACATCAGATTGAAACATAGGCTTTTGCTTCCCGACACTTGAAGTTCCAAGGGGAGAAAGATATGATTCTCACGTCACTCAGCTGATGATTAGTGTGCACCTGTAGGAAATATTCACAATACCTGGATGGGAAAGAACACAGGTTGAGAGATATATTAAAAAGTTGGTAAGAAATCTGCTACCAACGGTAAGATCTACCATTTGGAGGCTTGAAAGAGCAAGTGGGGATGGAAGTACTAGCTCCATCTTTACCGTTGGTTAAAGATGGAGGAAACACTACGATGGGCTACTCAAATTGACTCCCTTTTCCATATCTCTCATCGGTCTCCTTTTAAATTTTAAAAGCATATTGAACAATTCCTTTACAGTGTTTTTATCAGAGGCTCAACGTTTGAAAAGGCATCCGTTTTTGAAAAATTTGCTCAGTGGGCGACTTTTCTCTATCCTCCATCCATAACCCGCAACCACAGCACACACATACGCACACTTCTAATCCTTAAAATGAAAAATATTCTGTCTCTCCAATTACTCTCAATGACTACTCTGGGTTTTCTGGTATCTCCTTCATGCAAACCTCTTATCCATTTACTATTTGGAATTTCACTGTACTAAATATACTTTATGATTCATAAAAATTACATTGTTTTTAACTTGAACAAAACTTATAGAACATCTGGTCCAAACAGAACTCTTCAGAGCACTCACATGTTAAGAATTCTTGATTTGCTTCAGGGATTAGAATTTCTTTAAAAAAATAATAATAATAACCATTATTTCCTACAGTGTCTTCCCTTTGCCTTTAACATTAACTTGTGATACATAAAGCACCCATTATCAGTGCCATTAATAATCACTTTTCAAACGTTTGTGGTTTTGAACGTGTATTTTCACTCGGCAATTAAATATGTAAGCTCCCAAAGGCCAGGAACTCTATCATAATTCTCTATATTCCCCAACAGTGACTCAATGAATGTTGATTCATTAGCTCTTGTTTTATCCTGGCAAAGACAAGCTACTCCACCAAAGGAAACTTCTGTCCTTAAGTGGCAAAACAAACAAAAAAAGTTTATCCTGTTAACCAAGACCAAACTATAATAGTCACAAAAACGTGTTTTTCTTTTTTTTTCCCTAATAAAATACAAGACTACGGACAGACAGTAGTCAGTGTGCTTGCTTATTTAGACCCATCACTTTCTAGAAAAAATTTAAGTTTCTTTACAAGTCAAGACACAAAAAGTAGTAGGTAAAAT
The DNA here is from genome assembly GCF_016772045.2 of Ovis aries. NCBI lineage: Eukaryota > Metazoa > Chordata > Mammalia > Artiodactyla > Bovidae > Ovis > Ovis aries. The sequence goes on along the minus strand of NC_056054.1, from coordinate 73,846,519 downwards.
ATATAAAGTGAAATAAAGAAATAACACAAAAGGATAATGCAACATAGAACCAGAAGTGAGACTAATGCAACAACTATATCACAAAAGCATTCTGATTAAATACTGGATTCAAATCAGAGCTCTTTTCATTTAGTAGATGTGTGACACTAGACATGTTCATTAGCCTCTCCAGGAAAAAGTTTCATTAACTGATGTTAATGGGATTTCCTCTACTATAAATAAAAATGGGATTAAAAATAAGGCCTTCATCCCAGATGACTGGCCTTAAAAGTCCTAATGTATGTAAAGCAGAACTCTAGCTCACTGATGGGATAGAGTAAATGCTCAATAAAGCAATAAAGGGTGCTATCATCATCCTATTTTGTTGTTGTTGTTACTAAGTATTATTATTCACTTGAGAAGGAACAGGTTGCAATTTTTTGGCCCTTGGATTTTTTAGCACCAATAATATTCATATAAATAAAACTATATAGAGACTTTCACAAAGGTTAAACACATCACTAACATAATTAGATTGGCTGATATCTAGTGGAATAAATCTGGGGAAATGTCAGAGATAAATTCCTAAAACCTCATCCAAATCGAGATTTATGTGATTTTATGAGTTAACCATGGTGGAGATTATTAATCTCAACATTAGCAGATGATCAACCTTTGTAATATATGACAGGACTATATTAGTGTTTATGACTTCCTAACAAAATAAGGCAATAAAAATTAAAGTGCTTGTACAGTATTATTTTCATTTCAATATCTTTTTTCAGTATAATGATTTGTTCTTTCTCCTCTGAGTGGTAAATGTTTTGACCTTTTACAGAGATTTACACTTATGTGAACAATGATTAAATCTAAATTTCAGTGTATGTTAAGTCAAAATGAGGTCTAATATTGATGCAATAAAAATAGAAGATAGGCTCTTTTCATAATATTCTGATTTTATTCCTAGCTTTACATCTTTCCTGCCTATATTACTAAAGACTTCTTTTAACTTTTTTATGCTGCTTTTCTTCTTATGAAAAGAGGAAATGATCATAGGATCAATTAGATAATTCCAGGGGAGTATGTATTTTTAGGCTAATGGAAATATTCTAAAAGTAAATTGTGGTGATAGTTATACAATATACTAAATATTAAAAAATTCATTGAATTATACACTTAATACTGATGATTTTCATAATATGTAAATTGTACATCAATAAATCTGTCAACTGGAAAAAGCACATATCTTTAGCTACTGAGGAAACCCATCCTACCAGTTTACTGGTATATTCTTCCATATATATATATTTAATGTATAAATTGATTACATACAGAGTTACATAGGTTTTATTACAAAGTAGTAACCACAGTACACATTGTCCTGTAACTTATTTTTTAACTTAAAAATATATCTTAGAGATCTGTCCTTATCACTAACCACATTAAGAACTATGTTATTCTTTATATATGTCAAAGTGCAGGCTCAGTCACTCAGTCATGTCTGACTCTTTGCAACCCTATGGACTATAGCCCACCAGGTTCTTCTGGCCATGGGATTTCCCAGGCAAGAATACTGAGGTAAGTTGCCATTTCCTTCTCCAGGGGACCTTCGCAACCCAGGGATCAAACACATGTCTCCTGCCTTGGCAGGCAGTTTTTCTTTACCACTGAGCCACCAGGGAAGCCCCCATTCTTTATATATAGCTGCATAATGTTCCATCAAATAAGAATCATGATTTCTTTAAACTAGAACTCATAGATAATACTTATGTTGCCTCCAATCTTGCTATTTACAAACAATTTTGTGATGAATATTCCTATTTCTAGGTCATTTTTCACATGTATGAATATATCTTCTGGATAGATAAATTTGTGGATAGAATTCACTTTTTATTTTAAAGGATGCTACCACATTACCCCACAGGTGCTTGAGTCCTTGCAGGAAAATATTACCAATTCTTATCATTAAAAAGGGCTGCTATCTCTAATATACAAGGAGTTCCTAAAAATAAAAAAATCAAAGTCCAACAACCAAATTTTAAAAATGGGAAAGCATATGAATAAAATATTAACAAACATCATAGGAAAGTAAAAGCAAAAATTATAAATCCTCAGCCTCACTTATAATAAGTAGCATCCAAAGTAAAACTGTACTAATGTACTAATTTCACCTGTTCAATGCCCACCTCCCTCCTCCACCTCAGGCAAACATCACACAAAGCTCAGTACTGAAAGCATTCCTTTCCAAAGTATCAATTGTGAAAGTAGAATAAAGATACCTCTAGATATCAGTTCAGATCAGTTCAGTCGCTCAGTCCGACTCTGCAACCCATAGACTACAGCATGCCAGGCTTCCCTGTTCATCACCAACTCCCAGAGCTTGCTCAAACTCATGTCCATCAATTCAACGATGCCATCCAACCATCTCATCCTCTGTTGTCCCCTTTTCTTCCTGCCTTCAATCTTTCCCAGCATCAGGGTCTTTCCAATGAGTCATTTCTTTGCATCAGATGGCCAAAGTATTGGAGTTTCAGCTTCAGCATCAGTTCTTCCAATGAATACTCAGGACTGATTTCCTTTAGGATGGACTGGTTGGATCTCCTTTCAGTCCAAGGGACTCTCAAGAGTCTTCTCCAACACCACAGTTCAAAAGCATCAATTCTTCAGTGCTCAGCTTTCTTTATAGTCCAACTCTCACATCCATACATGACTACTGGAAAAACCATAGCTTTGACTAGATGGACCTCTATTGGCAAAGTAATGTCTGTGCTTTTTAATATGTTGTCTAGGTTGGTCATAGCTTCTCTTTCAAGGAGCGAGCATCTTTTAATTTCATGGTTGCAGTCACCATCTGCAGTGATTTTGGAGCTCAAGAAAATAAAGTCTGACAGTTTCCATTGTTTCCCCTTCTGTTTGCCATGAAATGATGAAACTGGATGCCATGATCTTCATCTTTTGAATGTTGAGTTTTAAGTCAGCTTTTCACTCTCCTCTTTCACTTTCATCAATAGGCTTTTTAGTTCTTCTTCATTTTCTGCCATAAGGGTGGTGTCATCTGCATATCTGAGGTTATTGATATTTCTTCTGGCAATTTTGAATCCAGCTTATGCTTCATCCAGCCTGGCATTTCTCATGATGTACTCTGCATGTAAGTTAAAAAGCAGGATGACAATTTACAGCCTTGACGTACTCCTTTCCCAATTTGGAACCAGTCTGGTGTTCCATGTCCGGTTCTAACTCTTTCTTCTTGACCTGCAGCCTTTCCCTTCTCCAGCGGATCTTCCCAACCCAGGGATCAAACCCAGGTCTCCAAAATTGCAGGTGGGTTCTTTACCAGCTGAGCCACCAGGGAAACCCACCTCTGGATATACTGAATGTCAAAAAGTCTATTCCCTATGCATTTTTTATTTGGCAGTCTTCTGGAAGATATATTTCCCAATGAAGCAATGTATCAGTAAAGAAGACTTGGTACCCAGGAAACCAGAGAGCCAACGAGTAAGAGAAGAAAATTAGGTATCAATGAAAGAAGGCCTAGGCAAACAGCTATACAGCCATATAGCAGTCATAGGGTTCCAGAGACCAGAGAGCTCCAGGAAACATTTCTCCAAGGAAAAACATGGAACTTACAGACTGAAAATGTCTGAATATATTGAGCAGAGTTTTATAGCACTGTTGGCAAGCTTAAGGGAAAAATTAATAAAAGATACATGGAAATTTTTTAAAAGTTAGCTTCAAGATAAACAAAAAGTTGTAAGGAGATATGATCAGGTACACTGTGGATCAGTTATAAAAATAGTTACATCTCCATAAAAATGTAAGCATTGAATATTAATAAAATTAAGAGTGTGGAGCAATTTCATGGGAGGATGGAAGAGAAGCATAGATGTATGCATATATATATGTGATGGGAATGCAAATTCTCATATTCCAAAGTAGGAAGCCAATAGATAATGTCTAGCATTGATAGATGAGAAAATGGTAGATGAACATACTGTTCAGAAGCATGGAGATAAATACCAGGAAAATCAGGAAGAAGAGTTGAATGCAGTTGTTTCTGGAGTATAATACTTGGGGATAAGAAAAGGGTGAGACAAAAGAGTATAGTTTGGATTTTGTTTATTTCATGATAAATCTTCTAAAACTATTTACTTTTTAAGTTTTGTGCATGCGTTACTTTGGTAAAAATAAATTTTACATTAAAAAAAGAAAGGATTAGATGGCAGCTACGAAAGGACTGTCTTAGCACAAACATTGCCTCTTTTGTATTCTGCAAAAATGACTGCTTATCTACATGTTCACTGAAAAAAGCTCAGCATAGCTGGCTGTCCTTCCTATATTGTGCATATAATAAAGATTATTCTTGGAAGAGAACACAATAGTTTAAGCGGATCAGCAGTTTTTAGAATGATCATGCATAAAGAACTAAACTAGGGGAGCGAATGTGAAAAATAAAGAAAAATGCACAGAAAAGTAAAAGATGAAAAATATGCTAAATACAAAAGAAACAATATCATTTTGCTTTATAATATCATAAACTGTGAAATAGTATAAATGTATTATAAAATCCACATTATAATTTACTTACCTTTATGCAAATAACCACAAAAATGATGACTGACAAGTGGTCTGCAAATAAAACTACAGCTTTGAAGCTCATTCCTGGAATGAGTAACTCTTCCAAACCGACTTTCTTTGTTAACTTCACACAGAAAGGGACCAAATAACAAATGAAACCTTCGGCCTTTTCAAAATCTATTTTAATAATCTAGAGTGTTCAAAGTAATTTGAATACATTTGCTCCTTAACACCGGCAATGAAAAGCTGAGAAATGAGAGCTGAAAATTGTTCAGATTTGGTTAAATCTCTTAATTATCTTGCAACGGATATTTCTGTTGGAGCATTGTTACTTCAAGTCTGATCTCTTACCCTCTACACCCATTTTCTATTAGAGAAAATAACGTATGTTTTTAAGGAAGAAGAAACGAATATGATTTTGTCCTTATTTAATGTATTTAACATTTATGGTGAAGTATTTTTTCCAAATTTGCAAGTGACAGGTACTTTATATTAGGAAGATAAAATCAGTATTCAAAATGATATTGGAAGGAATTCAATAGGAATATAAATGTAAATTCTCCTATTTAGGTTTTAAAAAATCAACTGTATAAGGTTCTGCATATTCAGGGGTATGTGGCTTGATGATACATTCTATACAGAAAATATGAAGCATTGACCCAAAGCAATTAGGATTCTTAATAAAATAAAAATATTCAATTAAGAAGGTAATAGTTCCATTATATTCGACTCAAATTTTTCCCATGGACTTTGTTTAGTTGGAATGTGTTAAAAAAAAAAAAAAAAAAGTTGTACCAGGATAATTGTAGAGAACAATATTGTTGGCAGCCCCATTCTCTTTATGGATAGCCATGCAATTTGGTGAGGGGTAAGCCAATCAAAGTAATCATCCCTCTCCTTCCAGAGTGATAATTTCAGGTCATCCAGACCTAAGGCTAATCAGAACATGGCATTCCATTGAAAACAGAAGTTGGGTCAAGGATGGGTCAGTCAGCATGAAATCCCATAGACACAAACATGGAAGCATGTAGTTCTGACCAGTGCTGGTAACCACACTAGAATCACAACTGAAGACTGCCTAAACATAAACCTTACAGAAAGACGGAAAGGAACTCTTGCCTTCCAAAAATCTATTTTTAATAGGAGCCAGGGAGTTCCTTTTGTAAGCAAAATCTTGTCACTACTCTGCCCAGAAGCTGGAAATGGAGCTTGATTTCACTTTGAGTAAAAGGCAAAGTCCTTACAAAGGTTTATAAATCTGACATGATCTGGTCCCCTGTCCTCTCTCTGTCCTCATCTGTAGTGCTGCTACTGCTAAGTCACTTCAGTTGTGTCCAACTCTGTGTGACCCCATAGACGGCAGCCCACCAGGCTCTATCCCTGGGATTCTCCAGGCAGGAACACTGGAGTTGGTTGCCGTTTCCTTCTCCAATGCATGAAAGTGAAAAGTGAAAGTGAAGTCGCTCCATCGTGTCCGACTCTTAGTGATCCCATGAACTGCAGCCTAGAAGACTCCTCCATCCATGGGATTTCCCAGGCAAGAGTACTGGAGTGGGGTGCCGTTGCCTTCTCCGCATCTGTAGTGACTCTCCTTTTTTATACTCATTCCTTACTGATGTACTGGCCTTTGCTGTTAGAATATTCCAGGTACTATCTCACCTTAGTATCTTCTCTAAATCTGTTTCTCTGCTCTTCCTTCAAATATTCCCTGCCCACCTCCTATGTACACCTGCAATAAAGTCTTCAAGTCTTCATTCAAATCTCAAAGAAAATTACCCTAATATAGCCTTTGTACTCCACTCTCAACAATCTCAGCCCCCTTTCCTTGTTCTACTTTTTCATTTTACTAAAAGCACCTGCCACATTCTAACTTACTGTTCAATTGTTTATATTTTTATATTTATTGTTTACCATCAGTCTTTCTCCACTAGAATATAAGCTCTAGAATGGTGGTTTATTTGTGGCCTGACATACCTCGAGTGCCTATTACAAATGCCTGGCACATAGTAGGTGCTCCTCAATCCTTTGTTAAAGGATGAATGAGCAACCTAGCTGCTGGATCACCCACTTGCAGAAAACTGACTGTGGACTTGCCTGAAGGTGATTCCTTCAGGGCTTTATACACTTGAAACAAAAATATCCTTTTTAGGCAACTGAAAGCAAACTAATTATTAAAGTACTGAAGGATAAGAGATTCATACCAGAGAAAAAGAATGAAGGAGTTGGAGATGTTTTTACCCTGGGGAACATCAGTGAAGAACGTGTTAGTTATCTTCTAATAAATAAAGGGCTGCCAGGAAGAATTTAGGCATATATTGTTCCACAAAGCAGAATGGATTGAAGTTATAGAGATCTCAGCTCTGTGTACAAATGGACCTTCTAACAATGAAACGGCCTCACGCTGGAATGAGCTGCCTCAGGCTTTAGCCAGCTTTCTGCTATCCAAGCAGATACTGAATACATCCATGGGGCAGAGAGAGGATAGCAGAGGTCACTGCATTTGGCAGTAGATTGAACTCTGATTTTTAGAGGAGTCATTGCTACTCTAGAATCAGATCTGAAGTATTTTGATGTGAGCACTTTTAGGATATTTGCTTTACCCATAAAACGTCTACCTCCTTCTTCATTCCTTGACTCTTTTTACTTGGATGGGCTTCCAGCAGTCAGATTTATATTGTGAGAACCCAGCTCCTTTGGACATAGGTAATTAGACTAGGGATGGGCAGCTTAGGAAACTGAATCAGTCAGATTCTTCCACCTAGAAATTTAGAGACAGGAGAAAAATCTTTCAACTGGTCTTCTTACGTGATTAGAAAGGTAACATCTGAATCCAGAAGTAATGAACAATCATATTCTAGCGTATGAATTCTACCATATGAGCTAATGAGTAAAGATAACTGGTCTGTAGAAGAATTAAAAGAATGTAGCTGATGCAAAGAAATAAATCTGAATGAGTGTTTATGCTGCTTGACTATCAGGCTTTTCAGTTCCTATTTCAGTCCTTCCTAAGGCCCAATGGTTTTCCTGTTCTTGAGTCTCTCTCTTTCTCATTTTCACTCTCGCTCTAGTAAGCTAGTCAAATTCTTTGTATTACTTGCATTTAATAAATATTTTATTTCACTTTTAACCCCTGTTTATCTGCATTTTTAGGTTCTGGATTAATAAATGAAATCTACCATTTATATATAAAGGGTAAAGGTAATATTCTGTCTGCACATTAATTGGGATGCATACTCTGCCAATTGAAAAAAGTAAATGTAGTGTGGGGAAATTGTAGGGATACATACGAAAACAAGTATAAGCTTTTGGCCAGATCTCTACCATGTGAACCAGTCTCATGGAAGTCAGATCTGCCCCCTGAAATAATCTCACCACCACTACTGTCCTCTCCCTCAGTGCATGGGAACATAGGCAGAACACGGGAAAATGTTTCACAACTGGGAGAATAGCTCTGATTGGTCATGTGTGCTGATTTGCATGTGGTTCAGATGGTAAAGCGTCTGCCTACAATGCAGAAGACCCGGGTTCAATCCCTGAGTCGAGAAGATCTCCTGGAGAGGGAAATGCCAACCCACTCCAGTGTTCGTGCCGGGAAAATCCCATGGACAGAGGAGCCTGGTGGGTTATAGTCCATGGGGTCGCAAAGAGTCTGACACGACTGAGCGACTTCACTTTCTTTCACTTTCACTTTCAAATACTTCCTCCATGGTTGATTTCAAGCCACAAACATGAATTTGGGAAGATGTGAGCCTAGTTGGTTCTCAAGCCTGTGTACAAGCCAGTTCCAGCATACCACTGATACAGGCCACCTTACTGAATCCAGAATCTGCTTCCAAGCATGTCAGCCTCAGGCTGGGCTCTTTTGTCTTGAATGCTTTTCTCCCTTTGCATGTTTTTCTGCCTTCCTTCTAGTCTTGTTCAGAAGTGACCCCACCTCAGAGAGGCCTTCCCAAACAGTTCTGCTTAAAATAACAACTCTCTTCCATTATTCTCTGCCTTACTTCTTTTTTTCTCCTTAAGAATTAATAGCCTAAGAGTATACTGTATGTTTAAATGTTTAATTGATTATTATTTGTCTCATTGCCCAAAATGCAAACTACAGAAGAGTAATAAATTTGCATTTTTTGTCCTTTGTTACTCTTCAAACACTTAGAACAATGCCTGGCACAAAGCAAACAGTCAATAAATCATTATGAAATGAATTAATGAATAGACTTCGCTAAATCAAGTGGTAATCATCTCTCTATTGTACGTGCTTAGCACAGTGCCTGGACCAGAATTGACACTCAATAAAACTGTTTGAATATATGAATAAATGATTAGATACATAAGACAAATGACTAAAGTGGAAAGTTAGAAGAAAGTTTACTTAGAAATTATTTCTAGTGATCTGCCTGGACAGTAGATGGCATATCTTTTCCTCCTTATCCTGACTTCATCGTTTGGAAGACTGAAATATAGAAAAACAAATGACTTTACCTATTGATATAAAGTGTGTTGCATTTATATAAGGCTAGTAATTTGATTCAGAAAAGACTATCTGAATTAGAAATAGAAAGAGCAAAGGATAAGTAGTTCAGGAGAGTTGGCTCTTGTGTCAGTTGCCTAAACTGGGTGGCAATAAATGATTTTTTGCTAAAAGAAATATTTTGAAATGGCATGATTAGAGGTTTCCTTCCAACTCAAAGAGTCTATGATCAGGTTATTTTACTTGAAAACATAAATTTTTCAATTCCTTTTTATGTGAGGCAAAATATCCAGTTCAAACAAAAATAAGTTTCTGTTTTATAAAGTTACCATTCATGTTGTTGTTGGTGAGCCAGTTATTTAACTAATGCAAGTTTAAATATGTATAAAATAGTTGACCACTTACAATAAGAGATATTCATTCATTCATTAGACAAGTATGTATTTGCACAATACATATTTGTATAATCAATAAATGTTTATTTATTCATAAATATTTATTTGACTGTCCTATTTAATAGTGTAAATTGTCCCTGTAGCAAATCTGATCCTCTTCACCCTACTCTCACTTCTTCATAACATCTTTCAATATAGTAAACAATTTCCTTTTGTATTAAATTTAATTTTTGTTTTCTTTCTTTCCTTCAACAAGTCTCTCACCATGGACACTCACAAGGGAAAGCTCTTTGCTCGTCAATGTACCCCAAGTCTTTATCTATAGCCTATATCTATAAGCATGGATCTATAAAATATTAATCTTATTAACAATAAATTTTTGTTAAATGAAAGAATTTACATTTTCTTTGTTTCAGACTCTATTTTAGGGACTAGGAATATAATCACACTATATGTGTGTGTATATATATATTCATGTATGTATACACACACATGTATCCATATATATATCAGGAGATGATAACTCTAGATAGAAAAATAGCAAGGCAGGGTAGGAAAAAGGCAATAAATGACAATTGAGTGATGTGTTTTAATAGGGAGATTAGCAAAGCTGATTCTGATAAAGCAATATTTAAGCAGAAATTTAAAAGAAGATAAAACAGTAAGAGACTGCACTTTTAACGCTCTCTGTGTGAGTATGGAAATATATTGACTGTGGCTGTTCAAAATTTCTTAAAATTAAGTTGTTTAACATGTAATTTATTGGAAATGTACCATATTTTAAATCTCTGTGTGAGGTACTGCAGCCACAAGGATGAAAACAAGCAAAGAAACAAAACAGTCCAACAGTCCTCAGCCTCATGTAATTTGACTTCTGGTAGAAGGAGGAGCCATTCCCTTCTCCAGTGGACCATGTTTTGTCAGAACTGTCCACCATAACCCATCCATCTTGGGTGGCCCTACCCAGCATGGCTCATAGGTTCATTGAGTTAGACAAGGCTGTGGTCCATGTGATAAGATTAGTTAGTTTTTTGTGATTGTGGTTTTCAGTCTATCTGGCCTCTGACAGAAAAGGATAAAAGGCTTATGCCTCCTTTGTCAAAGATAAGGTGTCCATATGTGTGTGGATTTATCTCTGGGTTTTCTATTTTGTTCCATTGATCTATATGTCTGTCTTTGTGCCAGTACCATACTGTCTTGATGACTGTGGCTTTGTAGTAGAGCCTGAAGTCAGGCAAGTTGATTCCTCCAGTTCCATTCTTCTTTCTCAAGATTGCTTTGGCTATTCGAGGTTTTTTGTATTCCCATACAAATCTTGAAATGATTTGTTCTAGTTCTGTGAAAAATGTGGCTGGTAGCTTGATAGGGATTGCATTGAATTTGTAAATTGCTTTGGGTAGTATACTCATTTTCACTATATTGATTCTTCCAATCCATGAACATGGTATATTTCTCCATCTATTAGTGTCCTCTTTGATTTCTTTCATCAGTGTTTTATAGTTTTCTATATATAGGTCTTTAGTTTCTTTAGGTAGATATATTCCTAAGTATTTTATTCTTTTCATTGCAATGGTGAATGGAATTGTTTCCTTAATTTCTTTTTCTACTTTCTCATTATTTGTGTATAGGAATGCAAGGGATTTCTGTGTGTTGATTTTATATCCTGCAACTTTACTATATTCATTGATTAGCTCTAGTAATTTTCTGGTGGAGTCTTTAGGGTTTTCCATGTAGAGGATCATGTCATCTGCAAACAGTGAGAGTTTTACTTCTTCTTTTCCAATTTGGATTCCTTTTATTTCTTTTTCTGCTCTGATTGCTGTGGCCAAAACTTCCAGAACTATGTTGAATAGTAGCGGTGAAAGTGGACACCCTTGTCTTGTTCCTGACTTTAGGGGAAATGCTTTCAATTTTTCACCATTGAGGATAATGTTTGCTGTGGGTTTGTCATAGATAGCTTTTATTATGTTGAGGTATGTTCCTTCTATTCCTGCTTTCTGGAGAGTTTTTATCATAAATGGATGTTGAATTTTGTCAAAGGCCTTCTCTGCATCTATTGAGATAATCATATGGTTTTTATTTTTCAATTTGTTAATGTGGTGAATTACATTGATTGATTTGCGGATATTGAAGAATCCTTGCATCCCTGGGATAAAGCCCACTTGGTCATGGTGTATGATCTTTTTAATGTGTTGTTGGATTCTGATTGCTAGAATTTTGTTGAGGATTTTTGCATCTATGTTCATCAGAGATATTGGCCTGTAGTTTTCTTTTTTGTGACATCTTTGTCAGGTTTTGGTATTAGGGTGATGGTGGCCTCATAGAATGAGTTTGGAGGTTTACCTTCCTCTGCAATTTTCTGGAAGAGTTTGAGGAGGATAGGTGTTAGCTCTTCTCGAAATTTTGGTAGAATTCAGCTGTGAAGCCATCTGGACCTGGGCTTTTGTTTGCTGGAAGATTTCTGATTACAGTTTCAATTTCAGTGCTTGTGATGGGTCTGTTAAGATTTTCTATTTCTTCCTGGTTCAGTTTTGGAAAATTGTACTTTTCTAAGAATTTGTCCATTTCTTCCACGTTGTCCATTTTATTGGCATACAACTGCTGATAGTAGTCTCTTATGATCCTTTGTATTTCTGTGTTGTCTGTTGTGATCTCTCCATTGTCATTTCTAATTTTATTGATTTGATTTTTCTCTCTTTGCTTCTTGATGAGTCTGGCTAATGGTTTGTCAATTTTATTTATCCTTTCAAAGAACCAGCTTTTGGCTTTGTTGATTTTTGCTATGGTCTCTTTTGTTTCTTTTGCATTTATTTCTGCCCTAATTTTTAAGATTTCTTTCCTTCTACTAACTCTGGGGTTCTCCAACTCTTCCTTTTCTAGTTGCTTTAGTTGTAGAGTTAGGTTATTTATTTGACTTTTTCTTGTTTCTTGAGGTATGCCTGTATTGCTATGAACTTTCCTCTTAGCACTGCTTTTATAGTGTCCCACAGGTTTTGGGTTGTTGTGTTTTCATTTTCATTAGTTTCTATGCATATTTTGATTTCTTTTTGATTTCTTCTGTGATTTGTTGGTTATTCAGAAGTGTGTTGTTCAACCTCCATATGTTGGAATTTTTAATAGTTTTTCTCCTGTAATTGAGATCTAATCTTAATGCATTATGGTCAGAAAAGATGCTTGGAATGATTTCGATTTTCTTGAGTTTATCAAGTTTAGATTTATGGCCCAGGATGTGATCTATCCTGGAGAAGGTTCCATGAGCACTTGAAAAAAGGTGAAATTCGTTGTTTTGGGGTGAAATGTCCTATAGATATCAATTAGGTCTAACTGATCTAATGTATCATTTAAAGTTTGCGTTTCTTTGTTAATTTTCTGTTTAGTTGATCTGTCCATATGTGTGAGTGGGGTATTAAAGTCTCCCACTATTATTGTGTTATTGTTGATTTCCCCTTTCATACTTGTTAGCATTTGTCTTACATATTGTGGTGCTCCTATATTGGGTGCATATATATTTATAATTGTTATATCTTCTTCTTGGATTGTTCCTTTGATCATTATGTAGTGGCCTTCTTTGTCTCTTTTCACAGCCTTTGTTTTAAAGTCTATTTTATCGGATATGAGTATTGCCACTCCTGCTTTCTTTTGGTCTCTATTCGCGTGGTATATCTTTTTCCAGCCCTTCACTTTCAGTCTGTATGTGTCCCTTGTTTTGAGGTGGGTCTCTTGTAAGCAGCATATAGAGGGGTCTTGTTTTTGTATCCATTCGGCCAGTCTTTGTCTTTTGGTTGGGGCGTTCAACCCATTTACGTTTAAGGTAATTATTGATAAGTATGATCCCGTTGCCATTTACTTTATTGTTTTGGGTTCGGGTTTATACACGCTTTTCGTGTTTCCTGTCTAGAGGATATCCTTTAGAATTTGTTGGAGAGCTGGTTTGGTGGTGCTGAATTCTCTCAGCTTTTGCTTGTCTGTAAAGTTTTTGATTTCTCCTTCGTATTTGAATGAGATCCTTGCTGGGTACAGTAATCTGGGCTGTAGGTTATTGTCTTTCATCACTTTAAGTATGTCTTGCCATTCCCTCCTGGCCTGAAGAGTTTCTATTGACAGATCAGCTGTTATCCTTATGGGAATCCCCTTGTGTGTTATTGGAAGCTTCTTGACAGAGAGACTGACTGAGGGGGAAACTGGGTTTTGTTCTGATGTGCAGGGCTTTGCTCAGTAAAACTTTAATCCAATTTTCTGTTGATGGGTAGGGTTGTGTACCCTCCCTGTTATTTACCTGGGGCCAAACTATGGTGGAGGTTATAAAGATAATGATGACCTCCTTCAAAAGGTCCCATGCACTGCCACACTCAGTGCCTCCAACCCTGCAACAGGCCACTGTCCAAACACGCCTCCACTGGAGACTCCTGGACACTCATGGGCAAGTTTGTGTCAGTCTCTTGTGGGGACGCTGCCCCTTTCTCCTGCGTTCTGGTGCACAAAAGTTTCTGTCTGTGCCCTCCAAGAGGCACAAACATGGTCCACCGGAGAAGGGAATGGCAAACCACTTCAGTAATCTTGCCTTGAGAACCCTATGAACAGTATGAAAAGACAAAAAGATAGGACACTGAAAGATGAGCTCCCCAGCTCAGTAGATGCCCAATATGCTATCAGTGGAGAAATAACTCCAGAAAGAATGAAGGGATGGAGCCAGAAGAAAAAACAACAACCAGCTGTGGAAGTGATGGGTAATAGAAGTAAAGTGCAATGCTATTAAAAAGCAATATTGCATAGGAACATGGAATGGTATGTTCATGAATCAAGGCAAATTGGAAGTGGTCAAACAGGAGATGGCAAGAGTGAACATCAAAATTTTAGGAATCAGTGGACTAAAATGGACAGCGATGGGTGAATTTAACTCAGATGACCATTATATCTACTACTGTGGGCAGGAATCCCTTAGAAGAAATGGAGTAGCCGTCATAATCAACAAAAGGGTCCAAAATGCAGTACTTCAATACATTCTCAACAACAGAATGATCTCTGTTCGTTTCCAAGGCAAACGATTCAATATCATGATAATCCAAGACTATGCCTTGACCAGCAATGCTGAAGAAGCTGAAGTTGAATGATTCTATGAAGACCTACAAGACCTTCTAGAACTAACACCAAAAAAAAGATGTCCTTTGCATTATAGGGGACTAGAATGCAAAAGTAGGAAGTCAAGAAACACCTGGAGTAACAGGCAAATTTGGCCTTGGAGTACAGAATGAAGTAGGGAAAGGGCTAATAGAGTTTACCAAGAGAACACACTGATCATAGCAAACACCCTCTTCCAACAACACAAGAGAAGACGCTACACATGGACATCACAAGATACTCAACACTGAAATCAGATTGATTATATTCTTCGTAGCCAAAGATGGAGAAGCTCTACACAGTCAGCAAAAACAAGACTGGGAGCTGACTGTGGCTCAGATCATGAACACTTTATTACCAAATTCAGACTTAAATTGAAGAAAGTAGGGAAAATGAAATCCCTTGTGATTATAGAGTGGAAGTGGCAAATAGATTGAAGTGATTAGATCTGATAGAGAGCCTGAGGAACTATGGACAGAGTTTGTGACATTGTACAGGAGACAGGGATCAAGACCATCCCCAAGAAAAATAAATGCAAAAAAGGCAAAATGTTTGTCTGAGGAAGCCTTACAAATAGCTGTGAAAAGAGAAATGAAACAAACGAGAAAAGGAAAGATATAATCATTTGAATGCAGAGTTCCAAAGAATAGCAAGGAGAGATAAGAAAGCCTTCCTCAGTGATTAATGCAAAGAAATAGAGGAAAATAACAGAATGGGAAAGACTAGAGATCTCTTCAAGGAAATTAGAGATACCAAGGGAACATTTCATGTGAAGATGGGCACAATAAAGGACAGAAATGGTATGGACCTAACAGAAGCAGAAGATATTTAGAAGAGGTAGCAAGCATATACAGAAGAACTATACAAAAAGGATCTTCATGACTCAGATAATCATGATGGTGTGATCACTCATCTAGAGCCATACATCCTGGAATGCAAAGTCAAGTGGACCTTAGGAAGCAACACTATGAACAAAGCTAATGAAGGTGATAGAATTCCAGTTGAGTTATTTCAAATCCTGAAAGATGATGCTGTGAAAGTGCTGCACTCAATATGTCAGCAAATTTGGAAGGCTCAGCAGTGGCCACAGGACTGGAAAATGTCAGTTTTCATTCCAATCCCAAGAAAGGCAATGCCAAAGAATGCTCAGACTACCACACAATTGCACTCATCTCACATGCTAGCAAAGTAATGCTCAAAATTCTCCAAGTCAGGCTTCAGCAGTATGTGAACCAAGAATTTCCAGATGTTCAAGCTGGATTCAGAAAAGGCAGAGGAACCAGAGATTCAATTGCCAATATCCATTGGATCATCAAAAAAGCAAGAAAGTTCCAGAAAAACATCTACATCTGCTTTATTGACTATGCCAAAGCCTTTGAGTGTGTGGATCACAACAAACTGGAAAATTCTTAAAGAGATGGTAATACCAGACTACCTGATCTGCCTCCTGAGAAATCTGTATGCAGGTCAGGAATCAACAGTTAGAACAAGACAAGGAACAACAGATTGGTTCCAAATTGGGAAAGGAGTACATCAAAGCTGTATATTGTCACCCTGCTTATTTAATTTATATGCAGAGTACATCAGGTGAAATGTATTTCATTGGGCTGGATGAAGCACAAGGTGGAATTAAGTTTGCCAGGAGAAATATCAATAACCTCAGATACACAGATGACACCACCGTTAGGGCAGAAAGTGAAGAACAAGTAGAGAGCCTCTTGATGAAAATGAAAGAGGAGAGCGAAAAAGTTGGCTTAAAACTCAACATTTAGAGAACAAGGATTATGGCATCTGGTCCCGCCACTTCATGGTAAATAGATGGGGAAACAATGGAAACAGTGTCAGGCTTTATTTTGGGGGTACTCCAAAATCACTGCATATAGTTACTGCAACCATGAAATTAAAAGACACTTGCTCCTTTGAAGAAACATTATGACCAACCTAGACAGCATATTGAAAAGCAGAGAGAGACATTACTTTGTCAACAAAGGTCCTTCTAGTAAAAGCTATGGTTTTCCAGTATCATGTATGGATGTGAGAGTTGGACTATAGAGAAAGGTGAGTGCTGAAGAATTAATTATTTTAAACTGTGATGTTGGAGAAGACTCTTGAGAATCACTTGGATGCAAGGAGATCCAACCAGTCCATCCTAAAGGAAATCAGTCCTGAGTATTCATTGGAAGGACTGATGCTGAAGCTGAAACTCCAGTACTTTGGGCCCCTGATGCAAAGAGCTGCCTCTTTGGAAAAGACCCTGATGCTGGAAACAATTGAAGGCTGGAGAAGAAGGGTACAACAGAGGATGAGATGGTGGGTGGATCACCAACTCAATGGACATGAGTTTGAGTAAATTCCTGGAGTTGGTGATGGAAAGGGAGGCTTGGCATGCTGCAGTCCATGGGATCAGAAAGAGTCGGACATGACTGAGTGACTGAACTGAACTGAACTGTTAAGGAGGAGCGAGGAAAATCAATTATTGAAATTCAGTTCAAAAAAAAAAAATTCAGTACAGCTCTAGTAAAACCAGAAGCATAAAGGCCCACTGTATTAGGGAATATGTAAGTTGGAGAGAGCTCTCTGGGTGATTGAAGCTTCAGGCCTCAGGTTGCCAATAAATGAGACAGGCAAGAGCATTTCAGATAAGAGGAAACAGCATGTGCAAAAAAGGGCATCAGGAGAAAGAATGAAGGACTTAGAACCTGTGGTGGTGGTGGTTTAGTCACTAAGTCATGTCTGACTCTTGAGATCACATGGACTATAGCCCGCCAGGCTCCTCTGTCCATGGGATTCTCTTGGCAAGAATACTGGAGTGGGTTGCCATTTCCTTTCCCATGGAACCTGTACAGAGAGGTAATAATGGTGTTGAAGATTTTGTTGTGAGGAATGGAGTGTGAAGAGAGAACCTGGTAATGAAATGTCTGTATATGCCTACCTATGGAGTTTGACTCTTGAGAGTCCCTTGTACAGCAAGGAGATCAAACCAGTCAATCCTAGGGGAAATCTACCCTGAATTTTCACTGGAAGGACTGATGCTGCAGCTGAACCTTCAAAATTTTGGTCACCTGATGCAAATTGCTGACTCTTTGGGAAAGACCCTGATGCTGGGAACGATTGAGGGCTGGAGGAGAAGTGGGGCGACAGGGGATGATACGGTTGGATGGCATCATTGACTCAGTGGACATAAGTTTGAGCTAACTCTGGAAAATAGTGAAGAACAGGGAATCCTGGCATGCTGCAGTTTATGGAGTCACAAAGATCCAGGCATAACTTAGCAAGTGAACAACAAAAATAAAGGATTTTGAACATTATCCTAAAGGCAATGCAACAAGAAGCTGTTGGAAGATTTTAAGCAGCAGAATATATGAGGTTTTGGTAGGTTTGGTAGGAACTCAGAGTAGATATTTCCACTTTAAAATTTTTGGAGTTACAAGACTGTTTCCTAAAACTGTTACCCATTGGAGACTCTTGATATCTCAGAAGAGGGGGAAAGGCCAGAAGAGAGTTCATAGTTTCCCTATAATACTGAAATACATAAAGCACCAAGATATTTATGTCACTAACTTTTTCATGACACTTAGTATAGCCTGGAGATTGTCTTTGATTTGAAGCTTCTATAAAAGGAGAATTGGATATTTCCCCACTGATATTGAAAGCAGCTTTTTTGCCCCTTTCCTGTTTGCCAATTTCCATTCTCCTCTAACCTTAAAAGAATCTAATTATAGGAAAGAGATCACTAAGCTGTCAAAACTAACACCTGACTTATGCCCTCCTGAATGCACAGCAGCCTTGTCTAACTTGTTGATTTTTTTCCTATCTATAAAGAAGAATGAAGACTTAAGTAAAGAATAATTTGCTCTCTACTCCTAACAGTTCCCAGAGGATTCCTCCAGGCAGATCACTCTGAAAATACATCTGAAGAGAGAGTCAGCCAGTAGGCACTCTCAATGGAAAGTGACTAGAACCCATCCTCCTGACCTGATGACTTACTGAGATTCTTCCCCCTTTTAAAACTTTAAAAACTGTCATGACACAGCACAATCTTTGGAGCTGGTCTCTGGGCACACATCCACCATCTTCCCAGATTGCCTGCCTTTCTGAATAAAGCACATTTCCTTTCTACTGACACCTGTCTCAAATTATGGGCTTTTGAGCAGTGAAAGCTGAACCTGGTATCAGTAACAATGTTAATGCTAGTAATCTGATGATATTATTTTGATTTTACCTTGATTAAGGTCAGGAGGGGTAGCCATGAGGAGATACCCCATCCAAGGTAAGGAGCAGTGGCTGTGTTTGCTGGAGCAGCCACGAAGAGATACCTCATGTCCAAGGTAAGAGAAACCCAAGTAAGATGGCAGGTGTTATGAGAGGGCATCAGACGGCAGACACACTGAAACCATAATCACAGAAAATTAGCCAATCTGATCACATGGACCACAGCCTTGTCTAACTCAATGAAACTAAGCCATGTCCTGTGGAGCCACCCAGGATGGGCGGGTCTGACAGAATGTGGTCCACTGGAGAACAGAATGGAAACCCACTTCAGTATTCTTGCCTTGAGAACCCCATGAACAGTAGGAAAAGGCAAAATGATAGGATACTGAAAGAGGAACTCCCCAGATTGATAGGTGCCCAAAATGCTCCTGGAGATCAGTGGAGAAATAACTCCAGAAAGAATGAAGGGATGGAGCCAAAGCAAAAATAATACCCAGCTGTGGATGTGACTGGTGATAGAAGCAAAGTCTGATGCTGTAAAGAGCAATATTGCACAGGATCCTGGAATGTTATGTCCATGAATCAAGGCAAATTGGAAATGGTCAAACAGGAGATGGCAAGAGTGAATGTCGACCTTCTAGGAATCAGTGAACTAAAATGGACTGGAATGGGTGAACTTAAATCAGATGACCATTATATCTACTACTGTGGGCAGGAATCCCTTAGAAGAAATGGAGTAGCCATCATGGTCAACAAAAGAGTCTGAAATGCAGTACTTGGATGCAATCTCAAAATGACAGAAAGATCTCTGTTCATTTCCAAGGCAAACCATTCAACATTACAGTAATCCAAGTCTATGCCCCAACGAGTAATGCTGAAGAAGCTGAAGTTGAACAGTTCTATGAAGACCTACAAGACCTTTTAGAACTAACACCCCAAAAAGATGTTCTTTTTATTATAGGGGACTGGAATGTAAAAGTAGGAAGTCAAGAAACCCTGGAGTAACAGGCAAATTTGGCCTTGGAGTATGGAATGCAGCAGGGCAAAGGCTAATAGAGTTTTGCTGAGAGAACACACTGGTCATAGAAAACACCCTCTTCCAACAACACAAGAGAAGACGCTACACATGGACATCACCAGATGGTCAACACTGAAATCAGATTGATTTTATTCTTTGCAGCCAAAGATGGAGAAGCTCTATACAGTCAGCAAAAACAAGACTGGGAGCTGACTGTGGCTCAGATCATGAACTCCTTATTGCCAAATTCAGACTTAAATTGAAGAAAGTAGGGAAAACTACTAGACCATTCAGGTATGACCTAAATCAAATCCCTTAAGATTATACAGTGGAAGTGAGAAATAGATTTAAGGGACTAGATCTGACAGAGTGCGTGATGAAATATGGATGGAGGTTCATGACATTGTACAGGAGGCAGGGATCAAGATCATCCCCATGGAAAAGAAATGCAAAAAACAAACTGACTATCTGAGGAGGCCTTACAAATAGCTGTCAAAAGAAGAGAAGTGAAAAGCAAAGGAGAAAAGGAAAGATATTCCCATTTGAATGCAGAGTTCCAAAGAATAGAAAGGAGAGATAAAGCCTTCTTTGGCAATCAATGCAAAGAAATAGAGGAAAACAACAGAATGGGAAATTCTAGGGATCTCTTCAAGAAAATTAGAGATCCAAGTGATGACTTCATGCAAAGATGGGCACAATAAAGGACAGAAATGGGATGGACCTAACAGAAGCAGAAGATATTAAGAAGAGGTGGCAAAGAAAAACACCAATACAGTATACTAACACATATATATGGAATTTAGGAAGACGGCAATGACGACCCTGTATGCAAGACAGGGAAAGAGACACAGATGTGTATAACGGACTTTTGGACTCAGAGGGAGAGGGAGAGGGTGGGATGATTTGGGAGAATGACATTCTAACATGTATACTATCATGTGAATTGAATCGCCAGTCTATGTCTGACGCAGGATGCAGCATGCTTGGGGCTGGTGCATGGGGATGACCCAGAAAGATGTTATGGGGAGGGGAGGTGGGAGGGGGGTTCATGTTTGGGAATGCATGTAAGAATTAAAGATTTTAAAATTTAAAAAAAAAAAAAAAAGAATACACAGAAGAACTGTACAAAAAAGAGCTTCATGACCCAGATAATCATGATGGTGTGATCACTCACCTAGAGCCAGACATCTTGGAATGTGAAGTCAAGTGGGCCTTAGAAAGCATCACTGTGAACAAAGCTAGTGGAGGTGATGGAATTCCAGTTGAGCTGTTTCAAATCCTGAAAGATGATGCTGTTGAAGTGCTGCACTCAATATTGCCAGCAAATTTGGAAAACTCAGCAGTAGCCACAGGATTGGAAAATGTCAGTTTTCATTCCAATCCCTAAGAAATGCAATGCCAAAGAATGCTTAATCTACCACACAATTGCACTCATCTCACATGCTAGTAAATTAATGCTCAAAATTCTCCAAGCCAGGCTTCAGCAATACATGAACAAATGTCAAGCTGGTTTTAGAAAAGGCAGAGGAATGAGAGATCAAATTGCCAACATCCGCTGGACCGTTGAAAAAGCAAGAGAGTTCCAGAAAAACATCTATTTCTGCTTTATTAACTATGCCATAGCCTTTGACTGTGTGGATCACAATAAACTGTGGAAAATTCTGAAAAAGATGGGGATACCAGACCACCTAACCTGCCTCTTAAGACACCTATATGCAGATCAGGAAGCAACAGTTAGAACTGGACACGGAACAACAGACTGGTTCCAAATAGGAAAAGGAGTACGTCAAAGCTGTATATTGTCACCCTGCTTATTTAACCTATATGCAGAATACACCATGAGAAATGCTGGTCTGGAGGAAGCACAAGCTGGAATCAAGATTGCTGGGAGAAATATCAATAACCTCAGATATGCAGATGACACCACGCTTATGGCAGAAAGTGAAGAGGAACTGAAAGGCCTCTTGATGAAAGTGAAAGTGGAGAGTGAAAAAGTTGGCTTAGAGCTCAACATTCAGAAAACGAAGATCATGGCATCTGGTCCCATCACTTCATGGGAAATAGATGGGGAAACAGTGGAAACAGTGTCAGATTTTATTTTTTGGGGGCTCCAAAATCACTGCAGATGGTGATTGCAGCCATGAAATTAAAAGACACTTATTCCTTGGAAGGAAAGTTATGACCAACCTAGATAGCATATTAAAAAACAGAGACATTACTGTGCCAACAAAGGTCCGTCTCGTGAAGGCTATGGTTTTTCCAGTGGTCATATATGGATGTGAGAGTTGGACTGTGAAGAAAGCTGAGCGCTGAAGAATTGATGCTTTTGATGTGTTGGAGAAGACTCTTGAGAGTCCCTTAGACTGCAAAGAGGTCCAACCAGTCCATTCTAAAGATCAGTCCTGGGTGTTCATTGGAAGGCCTGATGCTGAAGCTGAAACTCCAGTACTTTGGCCACCTCATGTGAAGAGTTGACTCCTTGGAAAATACCCTGTTGCTGGGAGGGATTGGAGGCACGAAGAGACGGGGATGACAGAGGATGAGAGGGCTGGAAGGCATCACCGACTCGATGGACATGAATTTGAGTGAACTCTGGGAGTTGGTGATGGACATGCAGCCCTGGCGTGTTGCGATTCATGGGGTCGCAAAGAGTTGGACACCACTGAGCAGCTGAACTAAACTGAACTGAATGCAATGGACAAATATTTTCTTTTGTTAGTAACATGCAGCGTAGCTTATTTATGTCTCATCAAAAGCTATCTCTTTTCCATATTGTCTACCAATACAGGGGTTTGCTGGGTTTTAACAGCATCAAACGAATCTTGTCCCTGAGAGTAGAAGAATTCACCACCCCAAATATGCCACTTTGGCATAAGAATGATTTTGAGCTGAAGGCAGTTGAGAAGAAGCAGATGAAAGAAAGTCCTCTGTTCTCTTCCTAATTTGTTTAAAAGGAGGACAAACATTTACAAAGATGTCCCCCATTGGAGACAAATTTAGAAATTTAGACCCTTATCAGCTTGGAGACAGCACCAGAGGAATCAGCATAACAAAGTTTACTAACTAGCCTTTACTAGCTATTGGATATACAGATATTTATCTTCTAACAATTTGAGACCTAGAGGCTCCTCTTCCTTTGTCTTGTTACTTCTTTAAAAATTTTTTATTCCGTTGTTTAAATACTGTATGAACGAAGGTCTAGGCATCCCTTTGAGTTACTAATCCCTGAGTCTCTCCTTTCATACATGGGATATACATGTTAATAAACTTCTGTTTGCTTTTCTCTTGTTAATCTGTCTTTTGTCAGTCTAATTTACAGGCCCAAGTTGGAGAACCTAAAATAGGCAGAGGAAGAGATTATTCCCTCCCTTCATTCCATCGGACACATGAATATAGTTAAATAGAAGATGGCAGACTGGCTACTCTGATGTTATATGTGCTTTGGAATGCAAAGTGACCAATTAGGGTATATTTTAAGCCAAGGTTTTAATAATTTATAAAATATATCTTTGGACCTTTTTTAATACTTGTCAAGTGTAGGGATATCTTCTGGATCTCCTTCCCAAAATCTCTTTAAAAAAAAGAAAAAAAAGAAGATTTAGAAGCTACAATAAAACCTTTAAAAGAAAAACTCCACAATATTCAGATGTTTGTGGCTTTTAGAACTTCAGAGATTGAGTCAGACTTATATAAAGTTCATCTTTCTCAAAAGAATTCCTTACTTACAAACAACACGACTTAATTGTCTAAGTGTAAGCAGAATATTTAAAATACATTAACTATAAACTATTTCTAAGCACCTTCAACACCCTCAAGTACTTCAGAAGTAATTAATTTACATACAATTGATATGATAACTATGGTTAATTTATGAATAATTCTTATCTATTTGTTCAATCAGTCCCCTAAGGATTTTTATTAGTCAGCATATTATTAACTGGAAGAGTTTGAGTTTCTTCAGACTTGACAGCAAATGAATAAGAGGAAATGGTGAAATAGTTGCTGCCTTTCATCTTTGTCAAGTGAACTTGGACATTTATTTCCCCTTTTTTCAGTGACTATCTCATCTTGTATGGTATTTTTTTGCTTAGGACCCATCACCATTATGTCTGTTGAAATGTGAAAGTGTTTGTCACTGAGTCGTGACTGACTCTTGCAACCCCAAGGACTGTAGCCCGCCAGGCTTCTCTGTCCATAGAATTCTCCAGGCAAGAATACTGGAGTGGGTATCCACTCCCTTCTACAGGGGATCTTCCTGACTTAGGGATTGAAACTGGGTCTCCTGTATTGCAGGTGGATTCTTTACCCTCTGAGCCACCAACTGAAAATATCCACCAGATATTTTATAAGCCAGAGTGGTTTTTTGAAGACATAATTAGGTACAAAATTAAAGTTTCCATCATATGGGGTCTGGACTCACTAAAATAGGTAACCTTAATACAGTTAATATCTTATTTTTCGAAAAGGGCAGAAGCAGGAAGGTCACTCTGACCTCCCATCACCGTCCCCCCACCCCGACCCCCCCCCCACACACCCTTCTTCTCTGAAGAAGAAGAAAAATATGTGAAAGGTTCACCCCCTGTACCAGAACGAAAGACAACATTCTTATTACCGGAGGCGGGGAAATCTGCACAAACAAACCTTGTTAAACTCACCCTTACCTTCCTAGTTATTTCTTCACCACTCATACCCCAAACTGCTTTGGTCAGTTCTTCACAAACTTACTACTTCTTTTTCTAAGAGGAATAAAATAACAGCTCCCTGTTCTAGTCACTTCTTCAGGTCTTTGTTCTCTTGTGAAGGCTCCCCGTACATGTAAAAATTCAATAAAATTTTTATGCGTTTCTCATGTTAATCTTTGTCAATTTGATTATCAGACCCATCCAGGGACTCTAAAGAGGTCTAAGCAAACTCCCCCTCCCCCCAAATCTCTGCAGCTCACAATTTAATCCAAACTTTAGGGCGGGGAAAAATTCCTAAACCTTGCCCACATTTTCCTCTAGTGACTATTGGAAGCCTTCATTGAAAAAAAAAATGTGGTGCTCCTATCTTGCTAGAATCCTAAGCATGAATTTAGCTTGATTATCGGTTAAACTGGTATTAGGCACTTTAGTGGCCAACATGATAAGTTTTTGGCAGATAATGTCCTGAACCAGACAGAGGAGATTGGAGAGCCAGCATTTAACCTTTAGAAATAGATACCTATGGCTTTGGATACAGGTTGCTATAAGGGTGGCTTTACCTGCAGCCCAGCCACATAAATTTACAGTGGATACTGAACGCAAGCAAGTGTGTTTCTGTTAGTCCAGTGTCTCTTAGAAAATTTACCTGTGCTTTCCTAGTACTCCAGTGTTTGAAAATGCTGTGCCCTTGTTATATGAAAATGACAATGCTGAACTGTGCTTTGAGTTGTTTATTTGAAGGCAGTGAAAGGTTACAGATCCAGTCACTCTTTTCTTTCCTGTTCCTCTTATAAAAGGTAGCATGCATCCTTGAGACAGATGACTCGGAATGGAGTTTATCAATTGAATGCTCCCCATGTGTAAGGCATATGCCAGGCAGTCAGGAGATATGGAGGGACTGGTTTGAATTCTGCCCCTGAGAAGCTATTGTGGAGGCTTTCCTGCCACTAAAGATAAAGTTGGTGTGAATCACCAATGTCCACTCCTGGGAGCTTAGATTCTCATGATCTACTTTGCCTCCAGCTCCTGTGTCTATATTTTCTACATCCTTACACCTTGCACTAATATGTATGTGAAATGCAATCCCTTGTTTAGTTTACATAATAAATCAGCTTCCACCAAGTATCCAGGAGATTGATCCTGAATATTTGGAGGTGAAAATGAAGATATATTGTGCTAAGGTTAGACTTCTACAACAACTTTCTTTTTCTTCTCTCTTCCTGATTTTGTACTCTCCTCTCCTTTGAAGCAAAACAAAATGTCCTTCCTCTCTCATGGGTATAGTTTTAGTGACTATCATCTATTGCTTCAACTTGTCTTTGAGAGTCTCATTCAAAACATCAAGAAATAATTCTTCCTTGTAATACTGTTCTTCCCTAGAGGAATTCTGATGACTACATTTCTCTCCCCTTCATTATAGGAGTATGAGAGAGAAATTTTAAAAGAATTTAAAATTTAGAAATTTTAAAAAGATTTAAAATTTAGATTTGATTATTTAGAGAAAGCTTTTAACTACTGCTCAAAAAACAAAAACAAAACTCCCAAGTACTATACTCCCAACTCCTCCTAGTAGCATTCATATCAAGGCTCTAATTTATCACCTTCTCTTTCCTCCACCTGAACAGTTAAGTGCCACTTATGAAACATCTCCCAATCCTACAGATGTTGCCTCCATAAAATCACATTTTCAAAACTCAGTTGGATCCTCAGCTTCTCCTATTAATCCCTTGAGTTGTACTAAGCCTCCTCTCCCTCAACTACGAATCCAAATTGGCACAAATCTTATCAAACCCTCCATTCAGTTTCAGGCCACTTCCACTGAGAAAACTGAGGATGATATATAATTTTCTTAACTGGACATCTCTCACCTATGAGATAATTTAGATAAACCATTCACACTCAGTCTTTTTCTCTAATTTTGAGGATGAAGGGTACCTCTTGTAGTTCTTGGATATTATATCATCCAGGTCTTTAATCTTTCAATGACTCCCACTATCACTTAATTTTGTTCAGGGACAAGCATCTTCTCTTAATTACTATAATAACTTTTGACTCTTCTAACCACTATTCTTATTCATATTAACTCTACACTCCACAGGATCTCTGTAAAACCAAATCTGAATATGGAATCATCCTTCTCAAAAAGTTTTAATGACTCCCTTTCACTGTAAATAAAGTCCAAGCTTATTTACATGGTATGCAAACTCTTCATGGTGCTGAATCTCACTTTTGGACACTCCCAGTCTCCCACTTTATGCCCCAAACAAATAGGACACCAATAGTTCCTGCACCTAGCATGCCATTCTTGTCTCAATGTCCTTGTTTACACCTGTTTATGACCTTGCCAACTTTCCCACAGTACGCTACACTGAATAACACATTTCCTTTGCCTAATTAATTTCTGCTTACTTTACTGGAGTCATTTAATATGTCACACTAAAACTTTTTCTTTTTTTGCTGTAGTAATATCCCTTGGCTCTCCGTCACTTATTTTTATCTGTTATTTTCTAATTCCCTCTTTAAGTCTGAGCTCCACATACCTTATAGGTCCTTGAGGGTAGAAACTACATTATTTTTCAACCTTGATCTACCAAATCCTTTATTGTATTGCAATGTGAAACTCTGAATTTTTACTGTGAAATATTTTATCCATACCAGACACAAGTGCTCATAAACAAAGAATATTAATGGAATTAATACCACCTGGGTTAAGAAATAAGTGGCCAAGACCTGAGTGAATCCCTGGTAGCAATAAAGTTCACCAATCTGGGCATCTGGCCCAGCTGCAATGTGGAAAAGGTCCTTGCCCTAAAGCAGAAATTATGTCCACAGGGAGTAGGCCACTCTATATACTTTTTCTTCTAAGATTGCTATGTTCTATCTCCAACTTTCAGGAGTAATCAACCCGAACATATTTCTATATAGTGAGATCAGAGTTCTTGGCTAATACAGCAGGGAAAAATGGAAACTTTGCTTGTAAATAGCCAAGACAAGTCAATCACAGATAAGAATCTGGGCTAGGCTCATTAGTATCCTTGGCCATAAAAAGTAACTGGGACCTGACATACCCTCCTACCATTAAAATGATAAGAAACACTATAAAACTTGTAAAATGTAAACAAATGTTTTCATACACTGGACAACAAACAGTGCAAGACTGAGAAAAGGTAAAAAATGAAGCGAGCCCTATGATCTCTCCAACTTGTCCCTGAAGGCACTTTCTGAAATACGGTGAGGAGAGAATTAAACAAGCACAATATGACAGTCTCACTAAGTTGAGGTGACAGATATCAGATTTAGAAGAGGCTAAATCACTTGAAGTTTGAACTGATGAGAAACTGAAACAGAAGGAAAGCAGAGGAATTGCTCCAGAAATCTGTAAGAGTTACCCTAGAGTCTACAGGCGAATACTGAGCTACACATGCATAGAATAAACCTTTGTGAAGCTGGTCAAAGAATGACTGATAATCTGTAAGCTGAGTAATGATCATTGCTCTCACAGGGCCAGGAGATATTTGAGCTCCAGTATCTTTGTCTGGGTACAGCCTTGGTGGCTCAGATGGTAAAGAATCTGCCTGCAATGCAAGAGAACCGGGTTCGATCCCTGTGTTGGGAAGATTCCCTGGAGAAGGAAATGGCATGCCACTCCAGTATTTTTGCCTGGAGAATCCCATGGACAGAGAGCTACAGTCCATGGAGTCACACAGAATCAGACACAACTGAGCGACTAAGCACACATACAAACCATGGAAGAGAGTCTTCATTGAAAGTCCCATGTATTCAATGGAGACCCCAGAAATGTCATGCTTTAATAGTGGAGCTAAACAACCCTTAGTGGTGTTAAGATTACTCTTTACCTTCCCTGACCAAGCACCTACCCCCCCCCCCCCCCCCCCCCCCCCCGCCCCCGCCTGGCCAAAAAATGAGTTAAATTGATCTGAAAGAAGCTAAGTTGATCTGAAAGTAGCTAAATTGATCTGAAAGTCAGTATTAGTTAGTATTAGTCACTCAGTCTTGTCCAACTCATTGCAACCTCATGGATTGTACCCCACTGGACTCCTCTGTCCATGGAGTTCTCCAGGCAAGAATACTGAAGTGGGTTGTCATTTCTTTCTCCAGGGGATTTTCCTGATCCAGGGCTCGAACCAGGGTCTCCTGCATTGCGGTCAGATTCTTTATCACCATCTGAGTTGTCAGGGAAGCCCCAAACTAACTTAATTGTCTACCAAAATAACTCAACTCTTTTTAAAAGACAGTGAAACATAACACAGAACAAAGTAAACTTTGCTATGTCAATAACTCAATACAAGTTTACATGACATGTATGCCAGCAGAAAAGGAGACTCATGCAAGAAAGATGTCAATTAATAGAAATATACCTTGAAATTATAGGGATGATGGGTTTTAGCAGAAGTGTTAGGGGAAGCACACTGATTGAAACCGCCCACCCTGGCCAGGCACCATAGTAACCATTTGCATGAATTGTTTTATG
This sequence comes from Ovis aries, assembly GCF_016772045.2. Lineage (NCBI taxonomy): Eukaryota > Metazoa > Chordata > Mammalia > Artiodactyla > Bovidae > Ovis > Ovis aries. Next base: position 73,817,580 of record NC_056054.1, on the reverse strand, counting down.
ACAGGAGATCCTGATAAGGAATACGGAACCAATAAGCCACCACCAACTGGAAGAGTTCAGGAAAGGTCTAAAGGAGACACCGCATGTCCGTCCACTTCCCAGAATCCCTCTCGCTAGCATCTATCTTGGCTGAGGGATGCATGTGCTACCAGGAAAGACTCTGAATTAGAATGATTGGCCAAAGACCACCTGGAAACTAATCCCATCACCATGAAACCCAACATTGCGGCGAGCCACGCTGCAGAGCAGTTCTCCTGGGTTTCCTTACCCTACTCCTCTCCACCTGGGTGCCCTTTCCCAATAAAATCTCTTGCTTTGTCAGCATATGTGTCTCCTCAAACAACTCATGTCTGAGTGTTGGACAAGAGCCCAGTTTCAGGCCCTGGAAGGGGTCTGCCTTCCTGCAACAGAAGTTTTAAAAGTGATTATACATATGCTTATAAATATAATGACAAATATAAATATTACGACAGAAATAAAAGATGGTTAAAAGATTATTTTATATAACATATATAACTAAGAAATTAAAAGATCACATGGAACTTCTAGAGCTGAAAAAGATAATAGTTGAAATAAAATATTTTGTGGATAGGTTTAACGGAGCTTTTAAACACTGCTGAAGAAAAAATCAATGAATTTGAAGACATAAAAATCAATAGAAACTATCCAAACTGATATATAAGAAGGAAGAAAAGACTGAAAAAAAATGAACAGAATTTCAGTGTCCCAGGGTACAACAGTAAATAGTCTAAAACATGGATAATTGAAGTTCTGAATAGGGAAGGGAAGACTGGAAATACTTGACAAATTAATGAATGAAAAATTTCCAAATTTGATAAAACTACTAACTCACAGATTCAAGAATTCAAGAAACACCAAGCCTGATAAGCACACAACCCCACCCCACCCCCACATATGCCACATCATAACCACACTGTTGAAAATCAGTGATGAAGAGAAAATCTTAAAACCAGACAAGGAAATAAAATACGATTGCAGATCTCTTTCCAGAAAAAGTTGCAATCCAGGTGATGTGCAATGACATCCTTAAAGTGTTGAAAAATTTTCCTTTCAAACTAGAATTCTATAGTCAGAGGAAATATCTTTCAGAAGTTAAGGAAAATGAAATCTTATTCCAGACAGATAAAGCTGAGAAAATTATCAGCATATGGGTACTATAGTTTCCTCAGATAAAAGGAAAATTATATGAGAGAGGGAATTGAATCCTAATGAAGGAATGAAAATGCTGAAAAATGTGAATATGTGGTATATTTGAAGTATTTTTTTTCTTCATTTTAAAAATTTCTTCAAAACATAATTGATTTTTTAAAGCAAAAAATAAATAGAAATTTATTAGACCCAGGGAACTGAGGAGGGTACACAAGACAGCTTTCACACAGCATAATGCTTAGTTCAAAGGAGGGTGTTAATCACCGTAAGATGGGATGAGGGTCATGATAGACAAGCACAGGCGTCATGGTTGAGCCATCTTGTGCAGAAACAAAAGGAGACTTCAGAATATCTCTGCATTTTCAAGATGGGGACAAAAAAAAAAAAAAAGAAAACCACTATTATCTTCCAATGCTCTCTAAAATTTAGCCCTTTGCCCTTTGAAGCCCAAACCTGAATTACTTGATATTCACACTGAATAGTTCCTTAGCAACCATCTCATATATATGGAGAATGGTACAAAATTGCTTTAATAGAGCTGAAAATTAAACAAATCTCAGCTATATCAAAATATTAGTATACAAACATATCTCAAAGATTTTTAAAAATTAAATTTATAGTCACCACACATCGTTTCAAAATGGCCAGTGATGTATTAGTGATTGTAAATTTTTCAAAACAATAAAAAAGAATACAACTTACACTAACAAAGATTTGCTATGGTTGCTTACTGAGCATATTGTAACAGGTTATTGTGCCAGTACAGAGTAGCAGTTGGGAAGAAGGCTTTGTTAGGGATCCATGGTAGGGCAATGTGTCAGGGGTTCAGGGTTCCAGTTATGCTGTTGTTGTTGTTGTTGTTAAGCCACTAAGTAATGTTGAACTCCTTTGTGACCCCATGGACTGTAGCCCTCTAGGCTCCTCTGTCCAGGGAATTCCCCACGCAAGAATAATGCAGTGGGTTGCCATTTCTTTCTCTAGGGGATCTTCCTGACCCAGGGATTGAATCCGTGTCTCCTATATTGTAGGCAGATTCTATACCTCTGAGCAACAAGGGAAGCCCACTCCAGTTATATGAGAGACTTTAAATAGACAAATTCATAGAGACAAAAGGTAGAATAGTGTGTGCATGGATGCAGAGTTTCAGTCTGGGATGGTGAAAAATCTGGAGGTTGATCATAGCGGTGGTAGCACAACAACATGAATGTACTAAATGCCCCTGAATTGTGCACTTAAAGTGGTTAAAGTTATACATTTTATATTATGTCTATTTTGCCACAGTAAAAAAAAAACATATGTAAGCATTCATTTTTTAATTTAATATTAATGAATATTAATGAACATTAGAGTTGGCCAATAAAAATATGAGACAGTGAAATCTGAATGTCAGAAAAACAAATTTTTTTTTTAGTGTAAATGTGTAACTTGAATATTTGGGACCTACTTATAGTAAAAAAGCATTTGTTTTCTGAAATGGAGCATATTTATACTAAAAATATCATTGTTTATACGAAATTCAAATTTCAATGGGAATCCTGTAGTTCTGCATGCTAAGCATAGGAAAATTCAGCTCAGTTCAGTCAAACAGTCATGTCCGACTGTTTGTGACCCCATGGACTGTAGAGCACCAGGCTTCCCTGTCCATCACCAACTCCTAGAGCTTCCTCAAACTCATGTCCATGAAGTCGGTGATGTCATCCATCCTGTGAACTCATCCTGTGATGTCAACTCATCCTCTGTCATGCCCTGCTCCTCCTGCCTTCAATCTTTCCCAGCATCAGGGTCTTTTCAAATGAGTCAGTTCTTCACATCACGTGGCTGAAGTATTGGAACTTCAGGTTCAACATCAGTCCTTTCAAAGAATATTCAGGACTGATTTCCTTTAGGATGGACTGGTTGGATCTCCTTGCAGTACAAGACTCACAAGAATCTTCTCCAACATCACAGTTCAAAAGCATCAATTCTTTAATGCTCAGCTTTCTTTATGGTCCAACTCTCACATCTATACATGACTACTGGAAACACCATGGCTTTACTATGTGGACCTTTGCGGGTAAAACAATGTCTCTGCTTTTTAATATGCTGTTTAAGTTGGTTATAGCTTTTCTTCCAAAGAGCAAGCATCTTTTAATTTCATGGCTGCAGTCACTGTTTGCAGTGATTTTGGAGTCCAAGAAAATCAAGTCTGTCACTGTTTCCATTGTTTCCCCTTCTATTTGCCATGAAGTAATGGGACCAGATGCCATGATCTTCATTTTTTGAATGTTTAGTGTTAAACCAGTTTTTTCACTCTCCTCTCTCACTTTCATCAAGAGGCTCTTTAGTTCCTCTTCACTTTCTGCCATAAGGGTGGTGTCATCTGCATATTTGAGGTTATTGATATTTCTCCCTGCAACTTTGATTCCAGCTTGTGCTTCATTCAGCCTGGCGTTTCTCATGGTGTACTCTATATATAAGTTAAATAAGCAAGGTGACATTATACAGCCTTGACATATTCCTTTTCCAATTTGGATCCAGTCTGTTGTTCCATGTCCAGTTCTAACTGTTTCTTCTTGACTTGCATATGGATTTCCCTGGAGTCAAGTAAGGTAGTCTGATATTTCCATCTCTTTAAGACTTTTCCATGGTTTGTTGTGATCTACACAGTCCCTGGCAGCTCAGCTGGTAAAGAATCCACCTGCAATGCCGGAGACCTGGGTTTGATCCCTGGGTTGATAAGATACCCTGGAGAAGGGAAAGGCTACCCACTCTAGTATTCTGGCCTGGAAAGTTCCATGGACTGTATAGTCCATGGGGTAGCAAAGAGTTGGACACAACTGAGTGACTTTCATACAGTCAAAGGCTTTAGCATAGTCAGTGAAGCAGAAGTAGATGTTCTTCTGGAATTCTTTTGCTTTTTCTATGATCCAACGGATGTTGGCAATTTGATCTCTGGTTCCTCTGCCTTTTCTAAATCCAGCTTGAATACCTGAAAGCTCTCGGTTTCTGTACTCCTGAAACCTATCTTGGAGAATTGTGAGCATTACTTTTCTAGTCTGTGAGAAGAGTGAAGTTGTGCAGTAGTTTGAACATTCTTTGGCAATGTCTTTCTTTGGAATTGGAATGATGACTGACATTTTCCAGTCCTGTGACCATTCCTGGGTTTTCCAATTTTGCTGGCATATTGAGTGAAGCACTTTAGCAGCATTTTCTTTTAGGATTTTAAATAGCTCAGCTGGAATTCCATCACTTACACTAGCTTTGTTTCTAGTGATGCTTCCTAAGGTCCACTTGACTTCACACTCCAGGATGTTTTCCTCTATTTCTTTGCACTGATCACTTAGGAAGACTTCTTCTTCTTCTTTTTTTAAATCTCTCCTTGCTATTCTTTGGAACTCTGCATTCAGATGGATATATTTTTCCTTTTCTCCCTTGCCTTTTTCTTTTCTTCCTTTCTCAGCTATTTGTAAGTCCTCCTCATGCAACCATTTTGCCTTTTTTCATTTCCTCTTTTGGGTATGGTTTTGATCACTGCCTTCTGCATGATGCTATGAACCTCTGTCCATAGTTCTTCAGGCACTCTGTCTATCAGATCTAATCCATTGAATCTATTTGTCACTTCCATTGTATAATCATAAGGAATTTGATTTAGGTCGTACCTGAATAGTCTAGTCATTTTTCCTACTTTCTTCAATTTAAGTCTGAATTTTGCAATAAGCAGTTCATAATATGAGCCACAGTCAGTTCCTGGTCTTGTTCTTGTTGACTATAAAGCGCTTCTCCAGCTTTGGATACAAAGAATATAATCAATTTGATTTTGGTATTGACCATCTGGTGATGTTCATGAACTTACTATTTATCAGATATTATGCCAGAGGCTGAAATATGTGGGGTATGAGATAGAATTCTGGCATTTGAGTAGTTTTCTTAAGTTATGGTTATGCCTAGCCATATTAGCAATATGAATTCTGCCTTTATATAAATGTTATTAAATATAACAGTGACGTATCTTCAAAAATTCTTGAAGTTTTAATTTTTAAGTGATTAGGAAAAAGAAAGCTAATAATAATAAAGAAAAGAACAAGAAAAGACCTATGAATTCATTCCCAGTTTTTGCAGTTTGCTTGTAGCATTGTCACAATGTTGTGTAATTTTTTTCATTCTTATTTAAAGAATACAATTAAAAGGAAAGGTTTTTTTAAGCTTATTTCTTTATTAAAAAAACACAATAATTCATGCTTCTTAACCCTATTTTAGAATTTTAAAGTTTGTATTTATAATGTTATATACATATTTAGTTAAAAAAAGACAGACTCCCCTGTTGTTCAGCCAGTATTGCAATATACCATTAATCTCTCTCCCATGTATAATTTCTACTTCCTGCAACCTATCCCTGATGGATTAATCTTCCTATTACAAACTCTGATACTGTTACTTCCTCCCCCAGATTTTCAGTGGTTCCTTCCATATTAGAATAATATGGCAAGTCTTTGGCTTGGATTTCAAATTTCTCCAAAATTCATTCCTTTCCTCATCTCATTTCTCACTCCTCTAGTGAACTCTATCTTTAAAACACTGAGTTATTTTATTCTTTAGTGTGTTTCTATATTTTGACGTCTGCCAAAACTATGTCTATTTTCCTAGCTCATTTTCTTCCTTGAATCTTTTCCGTTTTTAACATAGTGAGTTTCAAATGGTTTTTGCTTTGTTTGCTTTGTGTTACTGAGACCTATTGAAAGAAACGTATTTTACTTGCAACCAAATGCACATATATATGTACATTAAAAACAGAGGCAAAATTCTCCTGAAAGTATATTTTCCCTTACTTTGAGTCATAGAAAACTGCCTTTTGATTGTATTGTGTTTTGTTCTCTACCATTCCATATCACTAAAAGAAAATGCTAATCTCATCCCACTAGATTGATTTCTTGACCCAATTATGGGTTACTGTTATATTCTCCAGTTGGAAACACTGCCTTAATGCTTATCTAAAATGTCCCCTCCTATATGAAGACCTTTATCCCTCTAATCAGAAATAGCCTTTCTTTTCTCTCTATGCTGATAAGGGCTTTTACTACTGATGCACTTAATTAACACAAAATCTGACACTATAGCTATTTGTATCCATTTTATGCCTTCTTGTAAGATTGTAAACTTCTCAGGAATAAGGCTGATATCTTATTTATTTTGTGTCCTATTTGATACAATATTGTAGAGTCTCATAGGAAGTTAGTCAAATGAAAGAAATCAGATATTAGTCTTTATATGCCTCATCTAATCTACTCTAAAAGATTTGTCTCTTCTTGAGCTGTATCTGATTTAGGGACACGATGATAAAATTCATTAAGGTGTTCTCTATTATCTATAATCACTTACTGCTGCTCTTGAGTAATTCATCCAGACACTGCCAATTCTCACAGAGCTTCCTATGCTAGGTCATATTTCTATGTTGGTTCCTTAAATGGGGTAGTAAGTTTTACAGTACTTCTGAATCTGATCTGATGCAGGGTGAGGCTGGGAAATCCAATCCTAGTTTTATAGCAGTTAGGAGGAGTCCTGGTGTATTAATGTCTTCAATCTCTCTTATTAGAATAAAATAATTAAAGGTATGTTAATAATACAGAAAAATGAAAAGCAAACCACTTGAACAGAGTAACATTTTTCAGAAAAGCAGTACTCAATAACATGAAAACATTCAAAGGGGGAAATCCTTTAAATATTGTTTAAAAAAAACTTCAAAGAGGATACCCAAGTCATGCAACTGTTTTTTAACATGAAAATCTTCAAATACATTTCCCATGTAATGCTTAAAATTCTCAAAGGGGGCTCCCTCTGGAGTAAAACTCTTTGAAGGTGAAATCTCTTCAATCATATAAGTTTTTTCAAAGAGAAAACCTTTTCCAAATTTTCTTTAAGCCAGGGACATTCTTTAAGGAGGAATTATTTCTGAAATAGCAAAACTGCCTTTTCAGTGATGTGTGCATTTTTAGATTCCTCCAGGTGAAGCCCTTAAAAATAATGAAAATAAAATATGACCAATAATATATTCTGCATTAAGCTTGGCAAGAGAAAGTAAGTTCTTGTCAGCAACGTCTGTAATATACTTCATTTTAATGTTATTAAAAATATAAGTGTCTTAAGATTGTTAGATATATTGATTTAATTAAAATAAGGGAAACAAAAAGATTTTTCCTAGGATCTTCCTTTTGGCTCAAAAAGGCAGCAAGAAGAAGCTTATTATGTGTGGTTAGACTTAATTTCTAACTTTTATACTTAATGTAACCTTTGATGTGATCTTACCAGCAGTTTCTCTTCAACTACCTATTGTAAAGCTAATTTTGCAGGTTACTATGACATCTGAAGAGAAAAGCTGCCAGACATCTTGGGTCAGATCCACTGCCCAGAGAGCTCAGTATTCTGTTAGTCATACAGATGACATGGTTTTGTTGTCTGGCCATTTATTTCTTTATTCATCAACAAATACTTATTGCATTTACAATATACCATTTATTATGCTGTCATTACTCATGATATCAATATAAGAAACTTGGATATTTGCCCACCAAATAGTCTCGTTCTCATTTTCTTTTCTCCAGAAGCTTCTGAGATTAGTCACTGGAAGGACCAAAACAGGGGCAGGTGTTTTCACCCTTACAACTGATTTAGGCCTTGACCTCCACTCCAGACTAGGCATCCAGCTTATCTTTGTGTCTCTAGTGCGTGTATTCCATTGCTTCAGTAAGCAAAAGAACTACGTACCAGGATTTCTAGGCTTAGCACAACCCAGTACTGGCACCAGTTTTGACAGGTGTTTCATGTGACACAAATGTTCACTTTGTTTTGTAAAATAGCAGCATCATTTGGAATACAAAAATTCATGGACTAGGGTACTTCACCTCTGTGAGATTCTTCCTCCTAATCTATAAACTCAGTCTAATCATGACACAGTAGACATACTCAGACTAAGAGACAGTTTATAGAATTATTGACCACTAATCTTCACAAGTGTCTGTTATTCAAGATCATGAAGAAACGAGGAAAGACCAAGAAATTATAACAGTTTAGGAAGGGACTAAGGAATCATTATAAATGCAACATGGTATTCTCGGTTGAATTCAGGAACAAAAAATGATGCTAGTAGAAAAGCTGGTAAAATACAAGTACAATACAATTAGTAGTGCCGTATCAATGTTAATTTCCATGTGTTGACAAATGTTTCATGGTTGTATAAGATGTCAGCATTAGGGAAAACTGGGTGAAGGGTATACGGGAACTCTATGTACTATCTTTACAACTCTTCTTTAAATCAAAAATTGTTTTATAATAAATAATTGAAAAATATATCAGTGCAGCTGTGATGTAGGGGAAGAAGCAACTTTAAAAGTGATATTTAAATGCTTGAGGTCCAGTAAATGCCACCTTAGTTCATGCTCTCTCCTGAGAATTGAATCAGCTTCTATGTGAATTTCATAGAAAAATGAATTGCATTGTCGTACTTGTCTTTGAACCCTACAGCTGACTAGAAAATGTTGCAGGACACCTGATAAACGAAAGACATCTATGCTTGGCCCAAAGGTAGATTCCAATGCACTATCTCTGGATTGGAAAGAAAAATTTTTTTTTCTACTGGCTCTACTTCCAAATAATTTATTCAACAAATATTCACTGATGCAAAGAGGTCTCAGACAGTGAACTGCATGCTTGATGTACAAAACCCAATTCAATATGGTTCTTGTTCCCAAGTGTCTTACAGTCTCCTAGGGGAGGGAGACTTATTCATTCAATACACAGTTATTGTTTGAGTATGTACTCTATGCTAGCCACTATTCTTGGTGCTTGGAATGCAAAAGTAGAACACATCTACAAAGACACCTGCCCGAAGGACTTTATATTCTCTTAGGACTGGTTTCGGGGAAGGCAGCCGATTTACAATCAGGGAAATATATTAGTAAATGATGAATCTTCTGATTTAAACCCAGGATTTGTGTTTGTCAGAGGTTTTTGGAGGCAGGTATGGCTGGCCTGTGTCATAATTTCCCCTCAGTTGAAGCGGTTGCATTATGACTTATCTCCACTCATACATGGCCAAGCAGAGATGCTGAGTGGGCAAATAACGATATAATTATGATTACATATCCTCCAGAGGACACTTTAAAAATCATTTGTTTATTCTTGGCTGTGCTGGGCCTTTCTTGCTGTGTGGGCTTTTCTCTAGCTTCAGCAAGAGGGGGCTACTTTCTAGTTGCAGTGCTCAGGCTTCTCATTGAGACGGCTTCTCTCATTGCAGAGCAGTCTCGAGGCTGCATGAGCTCGAAGCTCGTTGTGGCTACCGGGCTCTAGAGGACAGACTCAACAGTTGTAGTGCTCAGACTTAGGTGCTCCGTGGCATGTGGGATTTTCCCAGATCAGGGATTGAACCCATGTCTCCTGCTTTGGCAGGTGGATTCTTTACCTTTGAGCCACCAGGGAAGCCCCCAAAGGCATATTTGCTGGGGCAAGGAAAACTAACTTTGTACCTGTGAAGTAGAAACTGTAATGTCTGGGACCAAGGAACTTGCTACCTTAGTGGGTCTTTGTAATGATTTCCTCTATAGCCCAGTGAGTCCCACACCCATTTTAAGCAACACTATCTAGTGTCTCCATTTATTCTCATTTACATTCAATATTTTCAACACCATTTTATTCTTTTTCTAGATGTCCTCAAGGTGTCCCAGTAGTGTCTGTTAAATTGTTCATACTAAGATAATTTTTCTTTGATAGTTGTGTAGGTATACAATTGTAATGACTTCAAGTAATGTTTCCTCTGTTTTGTCAACCAATGCAAGTATTTATATATTGTACTTTTAATGTTATATTTTAATATTTCTACAGCTTATGCAATTCATCACTTCTTCCAGGCATTGTTTCAAAATTATTTTCATATTTATAATAAGAAATTAATATTAAAAGTCAATAAAACAAATGATGTAAAATTAATGAAAAAGAAAAAGAATTGCTACATTGAATAGCTAAAGTACATCCAAAGCATTGCTGCCAACCTAGGGAAGTTAAATTAGAATAAACTGCTGTTTTAAAAATTAGATAGCATATAAGTATGTATTTGAGGGCTCCTTAGACAGAATTTTCTGGCAAAAAAAAAAAAATAATAATCCTGACTTTTTTTTTTACCTGTACTAAAACAGAGTAGTTTGATCAGATCTTTTAAGATAAACTTTGCTTAGAATTTCACAAATGAAGCTTGGCTACCTATCAAAAAAAATTTTTTTTAATGACATTTAAACTGTGCTAAAAAAAATACTAATTCTTGGGGTCAGAAATAAAGCAGCAATAACTCTTGGATTTGATTGTGTTCAACAACCATTGTTTTTAGCTACCTGACTTCACTTTGGAGGCATTTTGAATGAATTAGCCAGTGAAACTCTAAGCAGAGATACTCTGGACTAGTAAGAAGTAGGCCATGAGTCTCTGTTTCATCTCCTATCTCCATTTCCAACCCAGGGGCATAATATACCCATGGAGACTTAGCTGAAAGCTATTTTGGGTTTGCCTTGCCCTTCTGCCATTTCTACCGTAAATCAAAGTTTCAAACTGTTGGAATATATTCATATTTTAATGGTTACTACTAATTCATATATCTGTATTGGACAGAGTAAGAGTTCTATAAAAGCCTGTTGGGAGCCAGCGTGAGGAACTCTGCCCATGGCAAAGGTCATGAGGAAGGAAGCCTGGCATACGCAAAAGCGTGATCAAGCCTCAGGAAACCCCCTGTTCCTGAGCATCTATCCCAAAACCAGAGTACTTTACGGGGATCTCTCCCCCATAACAATTTCTCTCAGAGAAGGAGTTAACTTGCAGCTCCAGTTAATAAAAATTCCTGGGCGTGATAAGAGTGTTTTAGCTTACGAACTCTGGAGGTTCTCTGGCCTGCCTGATCAAGCTCGTCCGGCCGCATGTGATTGTTTACAGCCTCCCAACTGTGAGAGGCATGGGATGTTTTAAAACTTTCTAAAAACAGACTCTTTTGAGAAGTTAGAAGATCATTAATATCGTATTAGTAGGATGATTAGGAATTATATTGGTGAAGGGTTTTTTCATTTGTCCTGCCAATAATTACTGCTAATTCCCTGCCCTGGGTGTGACAAGGATGTCTCAGGTCAAACCTCTCTGCTGACAGACTAGCTTGTGTGACAGCCTCTCAGCCATAAACAGCACAGAGAGTTTGGAGTATTAGCATAGGGCTTTTTTCATTGATGAGTCAATGATTGCCATCAGGCCTCCATATCCTTAGGTACCTGGGAATATATTAATCAATGTATTTGGAATATAGAAAAGGAAATATAGTAGTTTTTTGATGTTAGCAATACTAGACTTTTTGAGTTAATGAATCTTCTCTTTTATTATAGACCACTGTACTTTGTTATAAATCACTATAAATCACTATGCTATGTAACTTTATCACTATCTTAAGACAAAATAGATCTTAAGGGGAACATTGGTGAAGGGTTTACATTTGTTGAGCCAATACTTGCTGCTAAATCTCCATATTCCTGTCCTTATAATGAATATAACTAGCATATAGGAGAAATAAGTATTAACCTTTAAGATTAATCATGTTAAACCTTAGGTTAAGTAAATTCCTTTCTTGATTGTAACTCACTACACCCTCACCCTATAGGAATGCAACTTTATTTGGAGGGTGGCGCCTGATTTAAGAAAAAGTCACCCTTGGAAAAATAAGTTTTCTGGTTAACTGACTGGTATCAGAAAGGGCCATAAAATGTCAGCAAACCTCATGGCCAAAAGATGATGAAACTCATAAGACCTTTGTATAATTTTATATGAAGCACCTGATTGTGACAAGGGTCAGGTCTGCTGACCCCCGCATGACTCTGTATTCATCCCTATGTATAACAAAAAGGTATATAAACAAACCTGAAAAATAAAGAAATCGGATCAGTTTCTGGAAAGACTGATTCCCCCATGTCGTTTCTTTCTCCCTCCCCGTTTTCCTGGCTGAATTCCCATCTGAAATGTGGGTACTCACCAAGCCTGCTAGTTCTGCCTGGGCTTCTGAGATCGGACCAGGGAGGCCTCAGTGCCTCCTCTCCTTCGGGAGAATGAAAAGACGCCTGTGGCCTACATAGGTGGTGATTGGTATTCCATGTAAACCAGTTATTCAGCCTCTTTTCTCCACTAATTCTCCTACTACACTATCTGTTTCTAATCTCCCTCTATATCTGTAATTAAATAAGGTTTTTTCAGGACGCCGACTCCGTCCCCACCTTTGAATCACCCTGGATCCACTGGGGCTGGACCCTGGCAAAAGCCTACATGATTCTTCAACCTGGAGGAGATTTTAAAAAGAAAACAATAATTTCAACTCAGTTGTTTAGTTGTTTGTTTGGGTAGTCTGAGAAACCAATGGAAGATTAGAAGTGCATGAGATTTATTGGGTATAAAAAATAAAAGGATCAGTGCCAAAAAAAAAAATGGGAAGAACATTCAGACTGCCAGGTGGGTTTGATACTTGTGAAGCAGGGAGGAGGAAGGATAGACCAATGCGAGGAGTCTTAAACTGAAGCTCAGTTCTGAGAAACTTCTGATCAGTCTAACAGAGAGTCCTTGAGCCAAAGCCACTCATTAAGAGTACCATGTCTTGTAAGACTAATCTTTCCCCCTTCACCATGTTCAGTTTGTGTCTGGAAGCCCACAACCCTGATGTAATCAGTTCCCAAATGGGAACCACATCACCAAACCCCTTAATGGAATATTTACATGCGTATGTAGTTGCTCAGTTGTGTCTGACTCTTTGGGACTCTTTGGACTGTAGCCCACTAGGCTCCTCTGTCCATTGGATTTTTCAGGTAAGAGTGCTGAAGTGCGTTGCCATTTTCCTCCTCCAGGGGATCTTCCCCATAACGCACATCTCCTGTGTCTCTTGAATTGCAGGTAAATTCTTTACCCACTGAGTCTTCAGGGAACCTCATACCCCAAAACTTAAAGAGAACCCTATTTCATGGTTCAGTTCAGTTCAGTTGCTCAGTCGTGTCCAACTCTTTGCAACCCCATGGACTGCAGCATGCCAGGGTTCCCTGTCCATCAACCAACTCCCGGAGTTTACTCAAACTCATGTCCATTTCATGGTGCTCCTGCATAAATGACTCTCACTACACGTTCTTTAAATGTACTCTTAACTTATATTCTAGTGACTAATCAATCATTTAAAGCAGTCGTGATAGTGGAAAAAAAAGATCATTTATGAAATATATCCAGGACAAATTCATCTTGTAAATCCATATTTAAATCTTTGAAGCATTCAGAAGGAATTAATTTAGATAACCTACATTCTCTTTCACTAAGTGACTTTCCGCATGTTTGGGGGTTGAAGTTTTGTGAAATAAAGAAAAATGAACCAAGTTAGTCTTTCAGTTCTGATTTTATAGAATTCATACATTGAATCATTCAACAAATATTTCGTGAGTACCTACGAAGTGGGTCATCTTCATTAACTAAGCATTCGACTTTCTCCATATATGTACCAGGAAGTATCACAAATTTGCCTGGTTTAGGAAGACATGAATTAATTTGAATTAGTGAAAAGTTCAATTTATTTACTTATTTAAAAGTCTGCAATTATAAGAGTGAAATATTTGATTGGTAGAGACCTGAAAGACCACTAAGGACAAAAGTTCAACTCAAAAACACTGGACAAATCACTTAGCAAAAGATAAGAATATATGCATATGTCTTACAAAAAAATTAAACAAAATTTATGAAGTTACCCTGAGATATATTTCTTGGACAATCTGTATGCCCCACTGACACTACTGCTCTAAATTATTGATTTGTTACTAAAGTATAAGTCAGGAAAACATTTGAGGTAGGTTTATTTAGAGGTTTTTTATTCAGGAAAATCATGAAAATAGTGTATATTATATTTGCATAAGTTTATTGGGATATATATCTGTACACACACACATGCATATATATACATACATATATACACATGTACATGTATGTATACATATGTATACAAAGATACTTATATATGTGTATACATGTCTTGCTGTCTGTCTATAGATAGATAGATATTAGTATCTATACATGTTTTTTCCAGCAAAAGGCTTTGTTAAATTATTCAATTTGGTTGAAATTTTATTGATTTTTTTCTTTGTTTAATAGGTTCTCTACAGTCTGAGGATGATACAAAGTTTTGTAGGGCTTTTATTTTATTCAGTACAGATATGTATATTTGTTTTAATCATTAAAATATGTGTAGATCTCAACAGTTCAGAAATTTAAGGAAGGGAATACACTGTGAGGTCCAGAAAGCATCTTGGCAATAGCTTTTTAACTAGGTTTGCCTAAGGACTGTATTTCCTGAACTGGAAATGAAGAAAGAAGATGAAAAAGAGAGACAGAGATACATGAAGAGAAAGACGACCTGCTTCTCAATCAGCCTTTGTCCCTGCCTGGACTATTATCAGCTAACTTGTATAAATTGAGTCTAAAGTGAACTCATATTGTTGAGCATGTTGGCCAAAAAACCAGATCCAAGTGATACTGCTATATGTCTCTAAGTTTGAAATTAATGCTCTTTTTCAGTTCAGTTCAGTTCAATCTCTCAGTCGTGTCTGACTCTTTGAGACGCCATGAATCGCAGCATGCCAGGCCTCCCTGTCCATCACCAACTTCTGGAGTACACTCAAACTCATGTCCATAGAGTCGGTGATGCCATCCAGCCATCTCATCCTCTGTCGCCCCATTCTCCTCCTGCCCCCAATCCCTCCCAGCATTCGGGTCTTTTCCAATGAGTCAACTCTTCACATGAGGTGGACAAAGTATTGAGGGTTCAGCTTCAGCATCATTCCTTCCAATGAACACCCAGGACTAATCTCCTTTAGGACGGACTGGTTGGATCTCCTTGCAGTCCAAGGGACTCTCAAGAGTCTGCTCCAACACCACAGTTCAAAAGCATCAATTCTTCGGCGCTCAGCTTTCTTCACAGTCCAACTCTCACATCCATTTTCAGTTCAGTTTAGTTCAGTTCAGTTCAGTCGCTCAGTTATGTCTGACTCTGTGACCCCATGAATCGCAGCACGCCAGGCCTCTTTGTCCATCACCAACTCCCGGAGTTCACTCAGACTCACGTCCATCGAGTCAGTGATGCCATCCAGCCATCTCATTCTCTGTCGTCCCCTTCTTCTCCTGCCCCTAATCCCTTCCAGCATCAGTCTTTTCCAATGAGTCAACTCTTCGCATGAGGTGGCCAAAGTACTGGAGTTTCAGCTTTAGCATCATTCCTTCCAAAGAACACCCAGGGCTGATCTCCTTCAGAATGGACTGGTTGGATCTCCTTGCAGTCCAAGGGACTCTCAAGAGTCTTCTCCAATACACAGTTCAAAAGCATCAATTCTTCGGCGCTCAGCTTTCATCACAGTCCAACTCTCATATCTATACCTGACCACTGGAAAAACCATAGCCTTGACTGGATGGACCTTTGTTGGCAAAGTAATGTCTCTGCTTTTGAATATGCTATCTAGATTGGTCATAACTTTTCTTCCAAGGAGTAAGCGTCTTTTAATTTCATGGCTGCAGTCACCATCTGCAGTGATTTTGGAGCCCCCCAAAATAAAGTCTGACACTATTTCCACTGTTTCCCCATCTATTTGCCATGAAGTGATGGGACCAGATGCCATGATCTTTGTTTTCTGAATGTTGAGCTTTAAGCCAACTTTTTCAGTCTCCTTTCACTTTCATCATGAGGCTTTTTAGTTCCTCTTCACTTTCTGCCATAAGCGTGGTGTCATCTGCATATCTGAGGTTATTGATATTTCTTCTGGCAATCTTTTTAGCAATGTCTAAATAATGTAGGGGCTTCCCTGGTGGCTGAGGGGGTAAAGCTTCTGTCTGAAATTCAGGAGACCTGGATTTGATCCCTGTGTTAGGAAGATCCCCTGGAAAAGGAAATGGCAACCCACTCCAGTATTCTTACCTGGAAAATCCCATGGACAGAGGGATCTGGTGGACTATAGTCCATAGGGTCACAAAGAGTAATGACTAGCCATACCTGATTTGTGAAATTCAAATCAATATTTATCTAAAAGTTGATAATATTTCTTCTTTTGCAGAGATGGAAGAAAGAAAGTTCAGTTACTGTATAATATGTATATAAATAAATATATATTTGGTTAAAAGCAACATTTTATATGTTTAAAGAGCTTTCAAATATATACTAAGAATTTTGTTTGTTTATTTGTTTTGAGAAATGCTGCTCCTCTTAGTCAGTCTTCACCAGACTCTGTTGTGTCCAATTTGCTAATTTATTTTTAATATTCTAAGTGATATTGCTATTCAACAGCACAAAGTGAGCAGTTCCCACCAAATGCTGTATATATACTCATTCACACAAATGGCAAATGTTATGTTTCTAGAATTAATATCATGTATACATAATTGTGTGTGGTGAGACAATGAAAAAATGATACTTGTCCTTTTTGAGAATAATTTACCCTGTGATTTGCTTTAGTGTCGGTTTTAGTGGGATGATAAATAAAGGTTTGGATGTATATTACACTATTATCTTGGTGTTACTGGTGACTTGCAAGGCTTTTACTGGTCTTTTTACTTTTGGAGAAACAAATATGGGTAAAGTCATGATTGGAATAATAATTTTCTAAAGTGTATTTCTGAGTAAATTCAACAGCATTCAATAGAAATAACTTCATACATAGTCTATGATGGCTTAGATTATTGTTGAGCAAGTGTTTATTCCCCTCTCTACTTCCACAGGAATTATATTCTCTGCCTCCTTTGATTTTGAGATTGGGCATGTGATATACTTTGCCCAGGGGACTGAAGGTAGAAATGAATGTGTGAATTTTGAATGGAGGCCCTAAGAGGCAGTATGTTTTTACTCATCCCTACAGAAACTTCCAGGCTTTACCATGAGAAAAGCATTTTGCAGACGAATGCTGCCCCAAATCAGTCTGGGCTACTTAATAGGAGTATGGATCTGAGCCACTCCCAAAATTATACAGTGGACCCAAAAGCTGAAGTTGTCCTAGCCAGCCTGCAGTCCTGTAAGCAAAATAGTAACAATAATAGCAACAACAACAACAACAATAATAGTAACAATAGTAACAACAACAACAGTAATAGTAATAAAAGCTTATTACTGGATGCCAGTGAGATATTGTTAGGTAGCAAAACCTAATATGTTTGTATAAGCACATTTTGCATTTTATTTATTCATCTTTGCTTATCTTAAATTTCTTTCTCTTTAGCTGAATTAAGGAATGGTCATAATTCACATCAAAAATAACTTACAGCTGCTATAATTCATTCTTTTAAGATTACATATAACCAGTTTATAATAGAATTTTATCATTTTTCAGCCAGATGATATGAGGACTAATTAACTTGGTTTCAGCCAAAGTGTCACCTTGATACAAAGAATTTTACAATTTTCATTTGACTATTTACTTATTATAAAAATGATAAAAATTGGTTCTTCCAGAGGTTGCTAGTATATCCCTAAGTGATATATATGAAGGAGTATTTTATGATGTAGGCAGTATTGGCTGTATCAATGTTGCAAGTAGAAAGTGACCACAGTTACACTGTTTTCTACTTCTCCCTTTCCCTTCTTCTACTACTCAGTACATCATGAGAAACACTGGGTTGGAAGAAACACAAGCTGGAATCAAGATTGCCGGGAGAAATATCAATAACCTCAGATATGCAGATGACACCACGCTTATGGCAGAAAGTGAAGAGGAACTAAAAGGCCTCTTGATAAAAGTGAAAGAGGAGAGTGAAAAAGTTGGCTTAAAGCTCAACATTCAGAAAACGAAGATCATGGCATCTGGTCCCATCACTTCATGGCAAATAGATGGGGAAACAGTGGAAACAGTGTCAGACTTTATTTTGGGGGGCTCCAAAATCACTGCAGATGGTGACTGCAGCCATGAAATTAAAAGATGCTTACTCCTTGGAAGCAAAGTTATGACTGACCTAGATAGCATATTCAAAAGCAGAGACATTACTTTGCCAACAAAGGTCCATCCAGTCAAAGCTATGGTTTTTCCAGTAGTTATGTATGGATGTGAGAGTTGGACTGTGAAGAAAGCTGAGCACAAAAGAATTGATGCTTTTGAATTGTGGTGTTGGAGAAGACTCTTGAGAGTCCCTTGGACTGCAAGGAGATCCACCCAGTCCATTCTGAAGGAGATCAGTTCTGGGTGTTCTTTGGAAGGACTGATGCTAAAGCTGAAACTCTAATACTTTGTCCACCTTATGTGAAGAGTTGAGTCATTGGAAAAGACTCTGATGCTGGGAGGGATTGAGGGCAGGAGGAGAAGCGGACGACAGAGGATGAGATGGCTGGATGGCATCACTGACTCGATAGAAGTGAGTTTGAGTGAACTCTGGGAGTTGGTGATGGACAGGGAGGCCTGGCATGCTGTGATTCATGGGGTTGCAAAGAGTCAGACACGACTGAGCAACTGAACTGAACTGAACTGAACCACTCAGTTTATGGATCTAGTTACTCTTGTGGTTAGTATTGTGATTTTAAACATTCACAGTTCTACATCTTAATTCATAAAATTTAGGCGTAACCTACTGAATTCCCTTTATATTGTATGAGAATTGATCTCCACTACATATTCTTCCATATCTCCTCATGGCATCTTCCAGTTGCAGTCATTTTTATAATTTCACATTCTAAGGAGCTGTATTTTGTCACCCTGCTTATTTAACTTATATGCAGAGTACATCATGTGAAATGCTGAATTGGATGAAGCACAAGCTGGAATCAAGATTGCAGGGAGAAATTTCAATAACTTCAGATATGCAGATGACACCACCCTTATGGCAGAAAGTGAAGAACTAAAGAGCCTCCTGATGAAAGTGAAAGCAGAGAGTGAAAAGTTGGCTTAATACTCAACATTCCGAAAACTAAGATCATGACATTGGGTTCCATAACTTCATGGCAAATAGAAGGGGAAACAGTGGAAACAGTGAGAGATTTTATTTTGGGAGGCTCCAAAATCACTGCAATTGGTGAGTTTAACATTGCCAAAATCACATGGCAATTGGCAGCCATGAAGTTAAAAGATGCTTGTTCCTTGGAAGAAAAGCTATGACCAACCTAGACAGCATATTAAAAAGCAGAGACATTACTTTGCCAACAATGTTCCATCTAGTCAAAGCTATGGTTTTTCCAGTAGTCGTACACGGATATAAGAGCTGGACTATAAATAAAGCTGATTGTGAAGAATTGATGGTTTTGAACTGTGGTGTTGGAGGACTCTTGAGAGTTCCTTGGACTGCAGGGAGATCCAACCAGTCAATCCTAAAGGAAATCAGTCCTGACTGTTCATTGGAAGGACTGATGTTGAAGCTGAAACGCCAATAATTTAGCCACCTGATGCAAAGAGCTGACTCATTATTAAAGACCCTGAAAGACTGGGAAAGATTGAAGGCACGAGGGGAAGGCTATGACAAAGGATGAGATAGTTGGATGGCATCGCTGACTCAATGGACATGAGTTTGAGCAAGCTATTGGACTTGGTGATGGACAACGAAGCCTGGCGTGCTGCAGTCCCAGGGTCACAAAGAGTTAGACACGAATGAGTGACTGAACAACAACAAGAGGCTATTTAACTTAAATCACTCTATGACTATAAGCAAAGATTTTGTGACCTTTGATAATAACAAATCTAAAATTTATAAACTAAAAACAGCATTTGTAATATTTAAAGAATATACCCACTGATATTCAAATTGTATAATTTACTGCAGAGGAAAAAGGTTTTAATGGCAGGTCATTAAAAACTGTTGCTCAAAATTGAATGTTTTAAGATTAAGTTAAATGAGTGTTGTTCTGACAAAACATAAGTTAATTATTGAAAAGCATACCACATTTTTTGTCTCCTAGAATAACTTTTCTTGTGCAACTTTTTGTGTTTTTCTAAATTTCTGATTTCTTTTTCTTTTCTTTATTGACAGAAGAAATTCACATTTCATATTCATATTTTTTGAAAAATAATCTATTCTCTTTCTGAAGTGATGCTTCACAGAGCCTTCTTCATTTCTGCATTAATTTAGACTAGTAGTCTCTAGTCTTACTGTATAGATGCCATCCTGTAATTTTCTTACTTTTATATTTTGTATTAAGTCCATAACTCCTCAAAGCACATTTTTAACCCTTCAAAGATTTCTTTTTTGTTTTGTGGAACACATTTTTATGAGTCCTTACATGTATCCAGTCCCTTTTTAGATGTTGAATTCTAGTTTCCAGTTTTAGACTGTCAAGCCCTCTCCTGTTATTTTCTAATATCCAGAGTTACTGAAACCATTCTGGTTCCCACTTTTTTGTAGAGCACCTACTGTTTCTGTCTTTAAGATTTTAGAATTTTCCTTTAATCTTTGTAGTTTTTATATATCATGAGTTTTCTTCCACATATGTCTAAAAATATTTCCCCCACTAATACTCATAGCATTTCAATATAGGTTCATGCCTCTATTCTATTATTGCTTAATTATGCCATTTCTTTCATTGTCTTCTATTAATGTTATGTTCTCACTTCTATTTGCCTTCATTATTTTTTTTTCATTTTTTCTCCTCCCTCTCTTCTTCCTTTCCTTGCTCCCTCTCCTTCTTGCTTTTTATTTCTTACTCTCACTTTCACTCTTGCTCACTTTCTTTCTTTCTTAATTGTTAGCTGTTGCATGTCCTCAATCAATTTTTCATGCTTATTAGTTACTTTTATCATATTTTAAGTCTACTTATCTTTTTTGCATTATATTACTTGAAATTTCTTTACCTTTATCTTCTATTCCATTGTTTGGTCTTATATGAAATTCATTTTAGTCTTTAGATATACTATTTAAATTTTTTTGAGCAATAATTTTGCAGATTTCCAGGAATAATTTTTTATCGGTTGCTCTTTTCTCAGGACATTCTGATAGTATTTAATGGACACAGTTCAGTACAGTTCAGTCACTCAGTCATGTCCAACTCTTTGCGACCCCATGAATTGCAGCACACCAGGCCTCCCTGTCCGTTACCAACTCCCAGAATTCACTCAAACTCACTTCCATCGAGTCGGTGATGCCATCCAGCCATCTCATCCTCTGTCGTCCCCTTCTCCTCCTGCCCTCAATCCCTCCCAGCATCAGACTTTTTTCCAATGAGTCAACTCTTTGCATGAGGTGGCCAAAGTACTGGAGTTTCAGCTTTAGCATCATTCCTTCCAAAGAAATCCCAGGACTGATCTCCTTTAGAATGGACTGGGTGGATCTCCTTGCAGTCCAAGGGACTCTCAAGTCTTCTCCAACACCACAGTTCAAAAGCATCAATTCTTTTGTGCTCAGCTTTCTTCACAGTCCAACTCTAACATCCATATATGACCACTGGAAAAACCATAGCCTTCACGAGATGGACCTTTGTTGGCACAGTAATGTCTCTGTTTTTTAATATGCTATCTAGGTTGGTCATACTTTCCTTCCAAGGAGTAAGCATCTTTTAATTTCATGGCTGCAGTCACTATCTGCAGTGATTTTGGAGCCCCAAAAAATAAAATCCGACACTGCTTCCACTGTTTCCCCAACTACTTCCCATGAAGTGATGGGACCGGATGCCATGATCTTCATTTTCTGAATGTTGAGCTTTAAGCCAACTTTTTTCACTCTCCTCTTTCACTTTCATCAAGAGGCTTTTAGTTCGTCTTCACTTTCTGCTATAAGGGTGGTGTCATCTGCATATCTGAGGTTATTGATATTTCTCCCAGCAATCTTAATTCCAGCTTGTGCTTCTTCCAGTCCAGTGTTTCTCATGATGCACTCTATATATAAATTAAATAAGCAGGGTGACAATATACAGCCTTGACATACTCCTTTTCCTATTTGGAACCAGTCTGTTGGTCCATGTTCAGTTCTAACTGTTGCTTCCTAATGGACACAAGAGCCTCTCAAAAAAATTTTAAGGATATTATTAGAATTTTACTAGCATCTTGAATTAATTTTGTTTCCTATAGTGTTAATTGTCCTGTTTGTTCCCTTGATTCTTTTTGGTGTGGTATTTTTATCTCAAGTGTCTTTTTTTCCCTTAATTTCCATTTCTACTAATGAATGGAGAAAAGTTGGTTAATGCCATGGTCAATGGTCAATGCCATGTGTTTATTTTACGTAGACAGTAGAGGTTAACTGTTTTGACCATGGAATAAGACTTCTTGGCATAGAATTCCTACTGAGCCACTTAAGAGCTATGAAGACTTGGGCTGGTCACCACACCATTTCTGTACATCATCTGTATGATGGGAAGAATTGTACCTACCTTTTGGAGAATAAGAATTAAATAAGTTAATATATCTAAAGCATGTATAACAGTGCCTACCCATGACAAGTGCTATTGTGAATGTTAACTCTGATTACAACTGTGCGGATCTACATGTAAACATTTTCTTCCCTAAATGGATTGCTGATTTCTAACTCTGTCTCAATAATTATGCCTTGCAGATGAACAAACCTGTGTTTAGGAGAACAGAGGAGCAGGCAGGCTGGAGCTGTGTGTGCAGGAATGAACAGGCATGCTTCACTTAGGGTATTTTCCTCAAGCTGAGTTGACTTCCCTGTCTCTTTTCCCCCTTTGTCTTATAGGTCCACATTGACTCCTGTCTTCACCTTCTCCCTACACTATCACCAGGTATGTTCAGAGTTCTTGATTTTATTTTGGGGGGCTCTAAAATCACTGCAGATGGTGATAGCAGCCATGAAATTAAAAGACGCTTACTCCTTGGAAGGAAAGTTATGACCAAACTAGACAGCGTATTAAAAAGCAGAGACGTTACTTTGCCAACAAAGGTCTGTCTAGTCAAGGCTATGGTTTTTCCAGTAGCCATGTATGGATGTGAGAGTTGGACTATAAAGAAAGCTGAGTGCTGAAGAATTGATGCTTTTGAACTGTGGTGTTCGAGAAGACTCTTGAGAGTTCCTTGGACTGCAAGGAGATCCAACCAGTTCATCCTAAAAGAGGTCAGTCCTGGATGTTCATTGGAAGGACTGATGTTGAAGCTGAAACTCCAATAATCTGGCCACCTGATGTGAATAGCTGACTCACTTGAAAAGACTCTGATGCTGGGAAAGATTGAGGGCAGGAGGAGAAGAAGATGACAGAGGATGAGATGGTTGGATGGCATCACCGACTCAATGGACATGAGTTTGGGTAGGCTCTGGGAGTTGGTGATGGACAGCGAAGCCTGGTGTGCTGTGGTTCATGGAGTTGCAAAGAGTTGGACACGGCTGAGTGACTGAACCGAACTGAACTGAACTGATACTTTCAAGAAGAGTTTGCATTTCTTCAGAGGATAACTGCGATTTGGGTACAGGCATATGCAAATTATTCAATATGGAGTAATTAAAGAGTGGGGATCCACTGTCCTGAACTTCCCAGGTGGCATTAGTGGTAAAAAACCCATCTGCCATTGTAGGAGACTTAAGAGATGTGGGCTCCATCCATGGGTCAGGAAGATCCCCTGGAGAAGGGCATGGCAACCCACTCCAGTTTCTTGCTTGGAAAATCCCATGGACAGAGGATCCTGGCAGGCTACATTCCATAGGGTCACAAAGAATTGGACATGACTGAAGCGATTTAGCATGCATTCACCCAGTGTCCCAGGTTTTTTTTTATAGGCAGTCCCTTAAAAAGTAGCTATGCTTCCTTCCAGGGCTCCTTCCTCTCCACGTACTGGATAATTCCAAGCTTGGAACCATTTCATATATACTCCCCAAAGAAATGACCACCACTCACTTTAAGCTCTTTCCTGTGCGAGTTGTCTATTGTGACATCCTTCTTCATGTATTCACTCTACAAGTATTTATTAAATCTATACGATGTTTCAGGTGCAGTTTAAGAAGTTGGGATCACAAGGATTAAAAAAAAAAATCCTACTATTATGAAGCTTAAAAGTAAGCAAATAAGTTCATTTTAGATTGCTGAAAGGGCATGAATAAAATAAAGAATTCATGTCAATGTATGGCAAAACCAATACAGTATTGTAAAGTAAAATAAAGTAAAAATAAAAATTAAAAAAAAAAAGAAAGTGATAGGGACTTGGGATGGAGAGATGAACACTGTTCTATATAGAATTTTCAGAAAAAGCCTATCTTTTTGGAGATTGACACCCTCTGAGTGTTGGATGAAGCATGAGATTTAAAGGGATTAATACTAGAAGCAGACAGTTAAGAGGCTCTTCCAGGAGTCCTAATGAGAGATGATAGAAAATTCCTTTAGGCACTAAAATGTAAACTACTTGAGAGCAGGTGCTTAGTCACTGTTGTTTTCTACTTTGCATAAAACAGCCAAACATATCATAAGTACTCAGTAAACCAGTGTAGCAAACACCCTCTTTCAACAACACAGGAGAAGACTCTACACATGGACATCACCAGATGGTCAACACTGAAATCAGATTGATTATATTCTTTGCAGCCAAAGATGGAGAAGCTCTATACAGTCAACAAAAACAAGACCAGGAGTTGACTGTGGCTCAGATCATGAACTCCTTATTGCCAAATTCAGACTTAAATTGAAGAAAGTAGGGAAAACCACTAGACAATTCAGGTATGACCTAAGTTAAATCCCTTATGATTATACAGTGGAAGTGAGAAATAGATTTAAGGGCCTAGACCTGATAGATAGAGTGCCTGATGAACTATGGACGGAGGTTCATGACATTGTACAGGAGACATGGATCAAGACCATCCCCATGGAAAAGAAATGCAAAAAAGCAAAATGGCTGTCTGGGAGGCCTTACAAATAGCTGTGAAAAGAAGAGAGGTGAAAAGCAAAGGAGAAAAGGAAAGATACAAGCATCTGAATGCAGAGTTCCAAAGAATAGCAAGGAGAGATAAGAAAGCCTTCCTCAGCTATCAATACAAAGAAATAGAGGAAAACAACAGAATGGGAAAGACTAGAGATCTTTTCAAGAAAATTAGAGACACGAAGGGAACATTTCATGCAAAGATGGGCTCGATAAAGGACAGAAGTGGTATGGACCTAACAGAAGCAGAAGTTATTAAGAAGAGGGGGCAAGAATATACAGAAGAACTATGCAAAAAATATCTTCATGACCAAGATAATCATGATGGTGTGATCACTGACCTAGAGCCAGACATCCTGGAATGTGAAATGAAGTGGGCCTTAGAAAGCATCACTATGAACAAAGCTAGTGGAGGTGATGGAATTCCAGTTGAGCTATTTCAAATCCTGAAAGTGATGCTGTTGAAGTGCTGCACTCAATATGCCAGCAAATTTGGAAGACTCAGCAGAGGCCACAGGACTGGAAAAGGTCAGTTTTCATTCCAACCCCAAAGAAAGGCAATGCCAAAGAATGCTCAAACTACCGCACAATTGCACTCATCTCACATGCTAGTAAAGTAATGCTCAAAATTCTCCAAGCCAGGCTTCAGCAATACGTGAACCATGAACTTCCAGATGTTCAAGCTGGTTTCAGAGATCAAATTGCCAACATCCGCTGGATCATGGAAAAAGCAAGAGAGTTCCAGAAAAACACCTATTTCTGCTTTATTGACTATGCCAAAGCCTTTGACTGTGTGGATCACAATAAACTGTGGAAAATTCTGAAAGAGATGGGAATACCAGACCACCCGACCTGCCTCTTGAGAAACCTATATGCAGGTCAGGAAGCAACGGTTAGAACTGGACATGGAACAACAGACTGGTTCCAAATAGGGAAAGGACTATGTCAAGGCTGTATATTGTCACCCTGCTTATTTAACTTATATGCAGAGTACATCATGAGAAATGGTGGGCTGGAAGAAGCACAAGATGGAATCAAGATTGCCAGGAGAAATATCAATAACCTCAGATATGCAGATGACACCACCCTTATAGCAGAAAGTGAAGAGGAACTAAAAAGCCTCTTGATGAAAGTGAAAGAGGAGAGGGAAGAAGTTGGCTGAAAGCTCAACATTCAGAAGACTAAGGCCATGGCATCTGGTCCCATCACTTCATGGCAAACAGATGGGGAAACAGTGGAAACAGTGTCAGACCTTATTTTTTGGGGCTCCAAAATCACTGCAGATGGTGACTGCAGCCATAAAATTAAAAGACGTTTACTCCTTGGAAGGAGGGTTATGACCAACCTAGATAGCATATTCAAAAGCAGAGACATTACTTTGCCAACAAGGTCCATCTAGTCAAGGCTATGGTTTTCCAGTGGTCATGTATGGATGTGAGAGTTGGAATGTGAAGAAAGCTGAGCACCGAGGAATTGATGCTTTTGAACTGTGGTGCTGGAGAAGACTCTTGAGAGTCCCTTGGACTGCAAGGAGATCCAACCAGTCCATTCTGAAGGAGATCAGCCCAGGGATTTCTTTGGAGGGAATGATGCTGAAGCTGAAACTCCAGTACTTTGGCCACCTCATGCAAAGAGTTGACTCATTGGAAAAAAGTCTGATGCTGGGAGGGACTGGGGGCAGGAGGAGAAGGGGACGACAGAGGATGAGATGGCTGGATGGCATCACTGACTCGATGGACGTGAGTCTGAGTGAACTCTGGGAGTTGGTGATGGACAGGGAGGCCTGGCGTGCTGCCTTTCATGGGGTCGCAAAGAGTCGGACATGACTGAGTGGCTGAACTGAACTGAAACTTGTGTAGCATGGGGGCATGGATGACCAGAGCAGTTTAATGGCCTTAAATCAGAAGGAAGCCTGGTATTTTAAAAAATATATTTATTTTTATTTATTTGACACCCAGGCCCCGTGCATTAGGAGTGCTGATTCTCAACCACTGAATCACCAGGGAAGCCCCAAGCTTGGTGTTTTTGACAAAGACCCGAAACATTAATGTTTGGAGGGCAGATAATAAGAGATCAGAGTACTTTAAATGAGGTCTGAGAACTAGAGAGTAACCAGGTATGTTACTAGAGAGTAACCAGAACCTTGTTCACCATGATGATAGGTTTGAATTTTATTCTGTGATGGGGAACTGTTGTGGGGGCAGGGGGGTCTCAACTATGCAATGCTGTGATCTAATTTATGATCTGAAAAGATCAATCCACCACATGAAGAATATACTGTATGTACAGGGAGCAAGAATAGAGGCCAAGACAAGTGTTAGGAGGCTACTACAGAATTCATGATGAGAGTCATATTGGCTTGTACTAGCTAGTCAGAGTAGAGAGTGTGACAATGGTTTGAATGAAGATTTATGATACATACACAGCCAACAGAACACCCTTTAGGGTTGCAGTAGGAGATGGGGAAAAAATTAAAGATAACATCTACAATTGGAGGCTAAATATATGTGTGAAGGGTAGTGTCATTCATTGAAAAGGGAAAGAGAGAAAGACTAGGTTTGGGTGAGGTAGGGGAATTAAGAATTCTTGTTTTTTTTTTTTTGTTTGTTTGTTTTTGATTTTTTGAGGGGTCCTATTAACTTAGATAGGTTACCTATCAAGGTTGTTACAGTAAGTAGACAATAGATACATGAATCAAGAACAAGGGAAGGCAGATAAGGCTGAAAATACAAATTTGGCTCTAAGGGTTACTTAAAGACATGAGTAAGACAGAGGAGAAATCAAGAATGGAATCTTAGGGCTTTTCAACATTAAGAGAGATATGAATGTACTTTTAGTGCTCTATCTCCTCAAAAGGTGTTCTGTCCTAGTTTTCACAAAGGTGCTATGTCAGCACTTTGAATATGACCGTACTTCCTGAAGTTTAATAAAATGTCCAGTCTGCGATCAGTATTCTTAACCACTTTCAGTGCTGGTTTGAATGTTTTTACTTTAAATGTTTACCATGTGGAATTTGAGAAAGAAAGGATGTAAAAATGTGAGTTCAGAAACTTCTCTAGATAATTGAACAGTATCAATTTCTTTTGAGATCTTTCACATTTTGATTAAGAAGTAAATACTGCATTCAAGGACTAATATTAATTTTGGAGACTCTGAATATCCTTATGATGCTTGAAATCTTCATGAAACTGAAGAATTTCCACCTTCATATATGTATCACATGTCATTATCTGCGTAAGTGATTAAGGGAAGTTTGCAAGAAATAGCTAAGCAGCTGAAAAATTAATTAAAAAAATGTAATGCTGCTAGTGTTACTCAGGTATCATCCACAAATAGTATTGAACAGAGAGTAATAATCAACTTACAATTTTGAGGTGCTCAGGATCAACAACAAAAACTCAAGAGGACATGTATTGTGTAATGTTTGAAATGGCAAATCTTTATTAAGTTGTTGTATGGAGATCATCTGGTCATCTTATGCTGTCCCATATATATTTATTATATATGAAATTTTATTTTTCCATTCTGTTACTATCCCAAAAGTGGAAAAACAAATAAATAAAACATAGTATTCATATTGCCAGGATTCTAAGATTATTATGATTGCACTTGCTCATCTCAGAAAAAGGGAGTTGTCATTCTGGTCTTCAGTTGGCTTCCTGGGTGAGAGGAACTGAAACACTAAAGCTAGGAGCAGTGAGTCAAGTGAAGGTTAAAGGAACGATGAACAGATGTGAATTAGGGCAGTATTTTTGTCCTGGACCTGCCATTATTGTGTTGGGCTTCACTGCACTGTTGTTTTGCTAAGAAGTTCAGACTTTGAAATTCTTCCTTGTGTGTAACTATAGCTGGATGTTTATTTTTTTGACAGCACAAAAAGCTGCAGAACCAACAGTCACCCACCTTGCAGTTTGGTCCTAGTCTCTAGTTACAGTTCTCATTCCTCTAATCAGATACTTGGGGCCAACGTCAGTGACTTGCTGTTGAAACAGAAGTAATAATAGCCAGAGCAGAGATAAATTTCACATTATTTGTTATTAGTGAAGTACTTTGAAAATAACAGATGACAGGCTCTATGAGTTCAAATAATTCTACTATTAGAAGTAGGGTGTTAAATATATATGCATGAGGGAGTCAGAAAAGAAAATGGATTCTAAGATCATAAATTCTATACTTTGTGGGAATTTGACACTGCCATCACTTGCTGGCATATATTGAAAATATTTAAGTGGTTGAACAATTATTTTAGCTGCTGACAAGTTGTGGGACTTAATACATAATAGATGGATGATGGGATGGGATGTTATTGCTTTCAATTCAGTGGAACAAACAAAAGAAAATTTAGGGTTGTCATTGTGACATTCAGAGTTTTCCCCACCCTTTAAAATTGTTTCCTCTTGCCAGAAACTGTTTCATGAAGTTTTGCTTTAAATTCAAATTTGGCTCTCTGCATAGAATCATGGTAAGCCCATCCTTATGTTCACTAATGGTGTCATGATAAACATCTGCAACTCTGACCAACTATGGCAGTCATTCTCCTCACTCTCTTTGAATTTGTTACATATGACTTTTGGTTCCTAATAGAAAATAAGGGTGTCATTTTAACCACAGCTAAAAGGCTAGAGGCATTTGGTATTCTAAGAATGAGATGTCTTTTTCTGAAAAGTAAAGCTACTATAATTATTTTAGATTATAATATTGGCACAGAGAATGTAGTGCCAAAACATTCATATTGAAAATATATATTATTGTACAATTAAGCCAGTTTAGAAACTTTAGTATGATACTCTATACTTACACAATATATTACCTCTGAGTTTCCCAGAATGTTCTACATACATACATATATTAGTTAAATCTCACAATGTCCTCATGAGAAAAGTATTAGGTTAAAAGTCATTTTTATAGTGATAAGAAAACATGGGGGAGGAAAGTAATACAAAAGGAAGCAGTTTGGTGGTAAAACAGAATTGGAATTCACAACTTCCAAGAATATTTTTGGTGGTGTAGTGGTGATTTAGTCGTTGAGACCAAATCTAGTGACCCCATGGAGTATAGCCTTCCAGGTTTCGCTGTCCATGGGATTCCCCAGGCAAGAATACTGGAGTGGGCTGCTATTTCCTTTTTTTTCCAGAGATCTGCCCGACTCCTTTGTCTCCTGCACTGCAGGTGGTTTCTTTATCACTGAGCCACCAGGAAAGCCCTTGAACATTTGAAGATATTTAAAACTACGGGTTCCCATGAACTGTGTGAGGGAGCAGATAGCTTCAGCAACTATTTAGAAGTTCATTGACCTGGAATGGTTTTTAATGAGAGATAATTCATACTGTATCGGCTTCATAATTAGGCATAAAATTAAGCCCTAATTCATGGTGGGTTGCCAGTTGGTTCCAAATAGACAGCTAGACACTCTAATCTGTTTTAAATGTTTTACTTTATGATACTTCTCTGAAATGATTCACAAAGACATTAATAAAATATATTATATGCAGCAGGAACTCACACAGTCTCAATATGTCACAACTGTAACCTTAATAATCCAGTGAATGTGTTTTCACATACAAATTTTTTTTTTTTTTTGCATGGAAAGAAAACATTCACTAACCTCATTTTATATGACCATTAACCTTACAAAACACTTTACATAAATATTATGGTTTACTGCTAAATATACAAGATGGATCTAGAATTCCTGGGAAAAATGTGGAACCTCCTGGTAGTCACAACATGCCATGAATATTTTCTCTCAGAGGGGAAAGCAATCTGATAAACTTCTTTATTTTAAAATTATTGAAATTTAATGTTACCCTCACCAGTGGTATTTATACTTTGGAAGAAAATAAGCCAGAAGAGGATGTTCATGGAAGTTTTACCCTTTGTGGAGAGGATAATTGTGGTTGAGCAATCTCTTGGGTGATTCAATGATTTAAAAGTGCTTGATTTTCACAATAGAATGCCTCTGAGGAGATATCCAAGAAGATTGTAGCTAGTGAACTGAATTCAGGTAATGGTGACTGAGGGGAGCAAGGGAGATGCTTCAAGAATTAACTCAAGTAATGCCTCAGGCAGTTTGGCATATGTGTAAATGGCTGGAAAACAAATGCAACAACCATTCAAGTCTAAAATTCTGCTGTAAGCAAAGGAATTACTTGTTTGGAAAGAAAGGTTTAGATTCACAATGACTAAGGAATGGACCGGAAAACAGAACTGAACTTTTAGTGAAAGTCACTCAGTCTTGTCTGACTCCTTGAGATCCTATGGACTGTATAGTCCATGGAATTCTCCAGGCCAGAATACCGGAGTGGGTAGCTGTTTTCTTCTCCAGGGGATCCTCCCAGTCCAGTGACCGAACCTACATCTCCCACATTGCGGTGAATTCCTTATCAGCTGAGCCACAAGGGAAGCCCCAAAATACTGGAGTGGGTAACCTGTCCCTTCTCCAAGGGATCTTCCCAACCCAGGAATCAAACCGGGGTCTGCTGCATTGCAGGTGGATTCTTTACCAACTGAACTATCAGGGAAGCCCAGACAATAGAATGTATTTTGCCATCTTGTCTCATTAAAAAAAAAAAAAAAAAAAGTAAGAATGAAAAAGGATAATTTGAAAACATTTGTTTCCTTACAGATTAAATCTTATGCTTTAATATTCTAATACTTTATTTTAGAGACAAATAGATATTTATTAAAATGTGCTTTATTAAATTTATTAAAATGTGTTTTATTAAAATACTATAGAGAAATGTAATATTTGGATTACTTTGTGTGTATGTTTATGTATGCATGTTTAGGGGAAAGAAAAGTGAAGGAAAGAGAAAATAGGGGAAAAAAGGGATGGAGAGAAAAAAAGGGAAAGAATGAATGGGTAAAGGATCCCTGATTCACTGTAATTTCCGTAAATAGTATGTTGTTAGTAAATTTGTTCTGAGTACATTTTAATGTCTATTAATTGTTTTGAATACTTCATATAGAAAAAACATTTTTTAAGGCTGTGCCTGAACTATGGAAAGGGTTCATGACATTGTACAGGAGACAGGGATCAAGATCATCCCCAAGAAAAAGAAATGCAAAAAAAGCAAAATGGCTGTCTCAAGAGGCTTTACAAATAGCTGTGAAAAGAAGAGAAGTGAAATGTAAAGTAGAAAAGGAAAGATATACCCATTTGAAAGCAGAATTGCAAAGAATAGCAAGGAGAGATAAGAAAGCCTTCCTCAGCAATCAATGCAAAGAAATAGATGAAAACAATAGAATGGGAAAGACTAGAGATCTCTTCAAGAAAATTAGAGATACCAAGGGAACATTTCATGCAAAGATGGGCTCAATAAAGGACAGAAATGGTCTGGACTTAACTGAAGCAGAAGATATTAAGAAGAATACACAGGGGGGTGGTCTTAAGATGGGAGAGGAATAGGATGGGGAGACCACTTTCTCCCCCACAAATTCATTGAAAGATCATCTGAACGCTGAGCAAATTCCACAAAACAACTTCTGAATACTGGTGGAGGACACCAGGCACCCAGAAACGCAGCCCATTGTCTTCAAAAGGAGGTAGGACAAAATATAAAAGATAAAAAGAGAGACAGAAGAGTTAGGGATGGAGACCCATCCTGGGGAGGGAGTCGTGAAGGAGGAGAAGTTTCCAAACACCAGGAAACCCTCTCACTGGCAGGTCTATGGGGAGTTTTGGAATCTCAGAGGGCAACATAACAGGCATGGAAAACACACACACACACACACACACACACACACACCAACAGATTATGCACCTAACAGCAACTTCCAGCAGATAAGTAGCCCAGATACTTACCAGCAAGTGGGAGCTGAACAGGAGGGTGCAGGCTGCATTGCTTAGGGTAAGGACTGGGCCTGAATGCCCTGAGGACAATCTGAGGGAGCTAACATGATATAGCAACCCAAACTGTGGGATAGCCAGAGAGAGAAAGAAAAAAGAGAGAGAGAGAGAGAGAGAGAGAGAGAGAGAAAGAGAACTTACCCGTGAAAAGCTCTTACCTAAGGCACTGCTTGGCCTGCTCACAGGACAAAGGACTGAGTGAATACCAGAGGAGAGCAACGCATCCCCTGCCAGTGGCAGAGAGGCAGGTAGGCAACAGCCAGAGCCAGAAGGCGAGGGGCAATCTTGGCCCTCCAGAGATAGCATCTTCTACCAAGCTGTGAGCAGGCTCCCAGTTGCTAACCAAGTTTTCCTGGGATCCTGGACAGTTGACATCTGTCAGGAGGGCCGCAGCCAAAGATCAGCTCCCAGAGGAGACACACGGAACACCTGAGATGGTGCTCCCACTGTGCACCCAGGAAAGCAATCGGCTGGGAC
Source organism: Ovis aries (assembly GCF_016772045.2). Classification (NCBI taxonomy): domain Eukaryota; kingdom Metazoa; phylum Chordata; class Mammalia; order Artiodactyla; family Bovidae; genus Ovis; species Ovis aries. Next base: position 73,784,277 of record NC_056054.1, on the reverse strand, counting down.
TGGGGAGGTGATAAGATGCACCACCCACCTAGGGAGAGTGTGCTCACTAACCACCTTATTGCCTGAGCTGCTTGGACCTAAGGGCACAAAACTCAGGCCCAACTGAGTCTGTGCTTTTGTGGAGTACCTGAGAACCTGAACCTGAGCGGCTTAGACCTGGGAAGTGCATGAAACACAGGGCCTGCTTTAGACAGTTCCCCTGCAGAGCAACCTGGAGCCTGAGCAGTGTAGACCAGGAAAGCACACATGCCGTGAGTGGGGGAAAACCCAGTGTGGCCCAGACACTATGAGCATTCCCCACACATGCCAGTGATATTTGTTTGCAGTGTTCCTTCCTTCTGACAGCACAACTGAACAAGTGAGCCTAAATAAGTGACCACGTTTGCCCCCTTGTGTCAGGGTTGAAATTAGACACTGAAGAGACTTGCAAACAAAGGAAGTCAAGACAAACAAAGAAGAGGGAATTGCTTTGGAAGTGACAGGTGCAACAGATTAAAACCCTGTAGCTAGCACCAACTACATTGGAAGGGGCCTATAGACCTTGAGAAGTATAAGCTGGAGCAAGGAACTATCTGAAACTGAACTGACTCCACACTGCCCTTGACAGCTCCAAAGAAACTCCTAGATATATTTTACCATTATCATTAAAAATTTTTTTTAATTAAAAAAAATTTTAAGTTCTTTATTACTTAATTTTCATTTTTATAACCTACTATTTTAAAAAAAGACCCTATTTTTAAAGCAAATTTCATATACTTTAAATAATTTTTGTGATTTTGTTTTGGCTTTTTAATATTATATTTTTGAGAATCTAACCTCTACTCTAGATTTTTAATCTTTGCTTTTTGGTATTTGTTATCAATTTTATACCTTTAAGAATCCAATCTTCAGTACCCATTTTTACTTAGGAGTGTGGTTACCGGCTTGATTGTCCTCTCCTCTTTTTGACTCTCCTTTTTCTCCCCCAGGTCACTTTATCTCCTCCCTCCCCTTCTTTTCTCTACCCAACTCTGTGAATCTCTTTGGGTATTCCAGGCTCTGAAGAACACTTAGGGAACTGATTACTATCTAGATCTGTCTCTATCCTTTTGATTCCACCTCTTCTCCTCCTGGTCATCTCTATCTCCTTCCTCCCTCTTCTCTTCTCTGTGCAACTGTATGAACCTCTCTGGGTGTTCCAGACTGTGGAGAATCTTTTCTCCATTGACCTAGATGCTTTATCATTGGTGCAGTATGGATGGAGAAGTCTTGAGGCTACTGTAAGAATAAGACTGAAAACCAGAGGCAGGAGGCTTAAATCCAAAACTTGAGAATATCAGAGAACTCCTGACCATCAGAAAACTTCAGGGAGCATTAACTGGCAAGAGTTCACCCAAAAGCCTCCACACCTACACTGAAACCGAGTTCCGTCCAAGGGCCTACAAGTTCCAGAGCAAGACATACCAAGCTAGTTCTCCAACAATGCAGGAACATAACCCTAAGTGGTAAAATACAGGTGGCCAGAAAAGTCACACCAAACCTATAGACACCTCAGAACTCACTACTGAACACTTCATTGCTCTCCAGAAAGAAGAGATCCAGCTCCACGCACTGGAACACCAACACAAGCTTCCCTAGCCAGGAAACCTTGACAAGCCACTTGTCCAACTCCTCCCACAAGGAGGAACTTCCACAATAAAGAGAAACCACAAACTTCCAGCATACAGAAAGGCCACCCCAAACACAGCAATCTAAACAAGATGAAAAGGCAGAGAACCCTTCAGCAGGTAAAGGAACATGATAAATGCCCACCAAACCAAACAAAAGAGGACGAGAAAGGGAGTCTACCTGAAAAAGAATTGAGAATAATGATAGCAAAAATGATCCAAAATCTTGAAAACAAAATGGAGTTCCAGCTAAATAGTCTGGAGACAAGAATTGAGAAGATGCAAGAGACTTTTAACAAAGACCTAGAAAAAATAAAAAAGAGTCAATCAATAATGAATAATGCAATAAATGAGATCAAAAACACTCTGGAGGGAACCAACAGTAGAATAATTGAGGCAGAAGATAAGATAAGTGAGGTGGAAGATAGAATGGTGGAAATAAATGAAGCAGAGAGGAAAAAAGAATTAAAAGAAATGAGGACAACCTCAGAGACCTCTGGGACAATGTCAAAGGCCCCAACATTTGAATAATAGGAGTCCCAGAAGAAGAACACAAAAAGAAAGGCCCTGAGCAAATACTTGAGGAGACAATAGTTGAAAACTTCCCTAAAATGGGGAAGGAAATAGCCACTCAAATCCAAGAAACCCAGAGAGCCCCAAACAGGCTAAACCCAAGGCGAAACACCCCAAGACACATATTAATCAAATTAACAAAGATCAAACACAAAGAACAAATATTAAAAGCAGCAAGGGAAAAACAAGAAATAACACACAAGGGGATTCCCATAAGGATAATAGCTGATCTTTCAATAGAAACTCTTCAGGCCAGAAGGGAATGGCAGGATATGCTTAAAGAGATGAAAGACAAAAGGCTACAACCCAGATTATTGTACCCAGCAAGGATCTCATTCAGATATGAAGGAGAAATCAAAACCCTTACAGACAAGCAAAAGCTGAGAGAATTCAGCACCCCCAAACCAGCTCTTCAACAAATGCTAAAGGATCTTCTTTAGACAGGAAACACAAAAAAGGTTTATAAACTCAAACTCCAAACAACAAAGTAAATGGTAATGGGATCATACTTATCAATTACCTTAAATGTAAATCGGTTGAATGCCCGAACCAAAAGACAAAGACTGGCTGAATGGATACAAAAATAAGATCCCTATATATGCTGTCTACAAGAGACCCACCTTGAAACAAGGGACACATACAGACTGAAAGTGAAGGGCTGGAAAAACATATTTCATGCAAATGGAGACCAAAAGAAAGCAAGAGTAACAATACTCATATCAGATAAAATAGACTTTGAAATAAAGGCCATGAAAAGAGACAAAAAAGGACACTGCATAATGATTAAAGGATCAATCCAAGAAGAAGATATAACAATTATAAATATATATGCACCCAACATAGGAGCACCACAATATGTAAGGCAAATCCTAACAAGTATGAAAGGGGAAATTAAGAGTAACACAATAATAGTGGGAGACTTTCATACCCCACTCACACCTATGGATAGATCAACTAAACAGAAGATTAACAAAGAAACAAACTTTAAATGATACAATAGACCAGTTAGACTTAATTGATATCTATAGGACATTTAACCCCAAAACAATGAATTTCACATTTTTCTCAAGTGCACACGGACCTTCTCTAGTATAGATCACATCTTGGCCTTATCTGGCCTTGATCAATTCAAAAAGATTGAAATCATTCTAAACATCTTCTCTTGGATCACAATGCAGTAAGATTAGATGTCAACTAGAGGAAAAAAAACTATTGAAAATACAAACCTATGGAGGCTAAACAACATGCCTCTGAATAACCAATGAATCACAGAAGAAATCAAAAAAGAAATCAAAATATGCATAGAAACAAATGAAAATGAAAACAACCCAAAACCTATGGGATTCAGTGAAAGCAGTGCTAAGGGGAAGGTTCATAGCAATATAAACTTACCTCAAGAAACAAAAGAAAAATCAAATAAATAATCTAATTCTACACCTAAAGCAACTAGAAAAGGAAGAAATGAAGAACCCCAGGGTTAGTAGAAGGAAAGAAATCATAAAAATTGGGGCAGAAATAAATGAAAAAAAAAAAAAAAAAAGAAAAACCACAAAGGAGACCATAGCAAAAATCAACAAAGCTCAAATCTTTGAGAAGATAAATAAAATAGACAAAACATTAGCGAAGAAAAAAAGGGGAAGAATCAAATCAACAAAATTAAAAATGAAAATGGAGAAATCACAACAGACAACACAGAAATACAAAGGATCATAAGAGACTACTATCAGCAACTATATGCCAATAAAATGGACAACTTGGAAGAAATGGACAAATTCTTAGAAAAGTACAACTTTCCAAAACTGAACCAGGAAGAAATAGAAAATCTTAACAGACCCATTACAAGCACAGAAATCAAAACTGTGATCAGAAATATTCCAGCAAACAAAATCCCAGGACCAGATGGCTTCACAGATGAATTCTACCCAAAATTTAGAGAAGCGCTAACAGCTATCCTACTCAAACTCTTCCAGAAAATTGCAGACATAGGTAAATTTCAAACTCATTCTATGAGGCACCATTACCTTAATACCAAAACCAGACAAAGATGCCATACAAAAAGAAAACTACAGGCCGATATCACTGATGAACACAGATGCAAAAATCCTTAACGAAATTCTAGCAAACAGAATCCAACAACATATTAAAAAGATCATACATCATGACCAAGTGGGCTTTATCCGGGGATGCAAGGATTATTCAATATTCGCAAATCAGTCAATGTGATACATCACATTAACAAATTGAAAGATAAAAACCACATGATTTTCTCAATAGATGCAGGGAAAGCCTTTGACAAAATTCAACATCCACTTATGATAAAAACTCTCCAGAAAGTAGGACTAGAAGGAGCATACCTCAACATAATAAAAGCCATATATGATAAACCCAGAGCAAACATTATCCTCAATGGTGAAAAATTGAAAGCATTTCCCCTAAAGTCAGGAATAAGACAAGGGTGTCAGCTCTCACCACTGCTATTGAACATAGTTTTGGAAGTCTTAGCCACAGCAATCAGAGAAGAAAAAGAAATAAAAGTAATCCAAATTGGAAAAGAAGAAGTAAAACTCTCGCTGTTTGCAGATGACATGATCCTCTACATAGAAAACCCTAAAGACTCCACCAGAAAATTACTAGAGCTAATCAATGAATATAGTAAAGTTGCAGGATATAAAATTAACACACAGAAATCCCTTGCATTCCTATACACTAACAATGAGAAAACAGAAAGAGAAATTAAGGAAACAATCCCATTCACCATTACAACAAAAATAGTAAAATCCTTAAGAATAAATCTACCTGAAGAAACAAAAGACCTATATATAGGAAACTATAAAACACTGATGAAAGAAATCAAAGATGACACAAATAGATGGAGAAATATACCATGTTCATGGATTGGAAGAATCAATATATTGAAAATGAGTATACTACCCAAAGCAATCTATAGATTTGATGCAATCCCTATCAAGATACCAACAGTATTTTTCAGAGAACTAGAAGAAATAATTTCACAGTTTGTATGGAAATACAAAAAACTTCAAAATGCCAAAGCAATCTTGAGAAAGAATGGAACTGGAGGAATCAACCTCCCTGACTTTAGACTATGCTACAAAGCTACAGTCGTCAAGACAGTATGGTATTGGCACAAAGACAGAAATATAGATCGATGGAACAAAATAGAGAGCCTAGAGATAAATCCGCACACCTATGGACACCTTATCTTTGACAAAGGAGGCAATAATATACAATGGAGAAAAGACAATCTCTTTAACAAGTGATGCTGGGAAAACTGGTCAACCACTTGTAAAAGAATGAAACTAAAACACTTTCTAACACCATACCATGCAGATGACACCACCCTTATGGCAGAAAGTGAAGAGGAACTAAAAAGCCTCCTGATGAAAATGAAAGGGAAGAGTGACAAAGTTGGCTTAAAGCTCAACATTCTAAAAACTAAGATCATGGCATCTGGTCCCATCACCTCATGGCAAATAGATGGGGAAACAGTGGGAATAGTGTCAGACTTTATTTTTGGGGGCTTCAAAATCACTGCAGATGGTGATTCCAGTCATGAAATTAAAAGACGCTTACTCCCTGGAAGGAAAGTTATGACCAACCTAGATAGAATATTAAACAGCAGAGACAATACTTTGCCAACAAAGGTCCTTCTAGTCAAGGCTATGTTTTTTTCCAGTAGTCATGTATGGATGTGAGAGGTGGACTGTGAAGAAGGCCGAGCGCTGAAGAATTGATGCTTTTGAACTGTGGTGTTGGAGAAGACTCTTGATAGTCCCTTGGACTGAAAGGAGATCCACACAGTCCATTCTGAAGGAGATCAGTCCTGGGTGTTCTTTGGAAGGAATGATGCTGAAGCTGAAGCTCCAGTACTTTGGCCACCTGATGCGAAGAGTTGACTCATTGGAAAAGACTCTGATGCTGGGAGGGATTGGGGGCATGAGAAGAAGGGGACGACAGAGGATGAGATGCCTGGATGGCATCACTGACTTGATGGACGTGAGTTTGAGTGTACTCCGGGAGTTGCTGATGGACAGGAAGGCCTGGCGTGCTGCAATTCATGGGATCTCAAAGAGTTGGACATGACTAAGTGACTGAACTGAACTGAACTGAACTAAACACCATACACAAAAATAAACTCAAAGTGGATTAAATGTAAAATCATAAACTATAAAACTCCTAGAGGAAAACATAGGCAAAACACTCTCTGACATAAATCACAGCAGTATCCCCTATGACCCACCTCCCAGAGTAACAAAAATAAAAGCAAAAATAAACAAATGGGACCTAATTAAACTTAAAAGCTTTTGCACGATGAAGGAAACTTTAAGCAAGGTGAAAAGACAGCCTTCAGAATGGGAAGAAATAATAGCAAATGAAGAAACTGATAAAGAATTAATCTCAAAAATAAACAAGCAGCTCCTGCAGCTCAATTCTAGAAAAATAAACGACCCAATAAAAAAAATGGGCCAAAAAAACAAACAGACATTTCTCTAAAGAAGACATATAGATGGCTAACAAACACATGAAAAGATGCTCAACATCACTCATCTGAGAAATGCAAATCAAAACCACAATGAGGTACCATCTCATGCATGTCAGAATGGCTACTATCAAAAAGTCTACAAACAATAAATGTGGAGAAAAGGGAATCCTCTTACACTGTTGGTGAGAATGCAAACTAGTACAGCCACTATGGAGAACAGTGTGGAGATTCCTTAAAAACTAGAAACAGAACTGCCATGCTGCTGCTGCTAAGTCACTTCAGTCGTATCCAACTCTGTGTGACCCCAGAGACAGCAGCCTAGCAGGCTCCTCAGTCCCCGGGTTTCTCCAGGCAAGAACACTGGAGTGGGTTGCCATTTCCTTCTCCAGTGCATGAAAGTGAAAAGTGAAAGTGAAGTTGCTCAGTCGTGTCTGACCCTCAGTGACTCCATGGACTGCAGCCTTCCAGGCTCCTCTGTCCATGGGATTTTCCAGGCAAGAGCACTGGAGTGCGGTGCCATTGCCTTCTCCAGACAGCATACTGAGGGACCTTACTGTATTCCATATGACCCAGCAATCCCATTGCTGGGCATACACACCAAGGAAACCAGAATTGTAAGAGATACGTGTACCCCAAAGTTCATTACAGCACTGTTTACAACAGCCAGGACATGGAAGCAACCTAGATGTCCACTGGGAGACAAATTGATTAGAAAGCTGTGGTACATATACACAACACAATGAAATATTACTCAGCCATTAAAAAGAATGCATTTGAAGCAGTTCTAATGAGGTGGATGAAACTGGAGCCTATTATACAGAGTGAAGTAAGTCAGAAAGAAAAACACCAGTACAGTATACTAATACATATATATAGAATACAGAAAGATGGTAATGATGACCCTATATATGAGACAGCAAAAGAGACACAGATGTAAAGAACAGTCTTTTGGACTCTGTGAAGAAGGTGAGGTTGGGATGACTTGAGAGAATAGCACTGAAACATGTATATTATCATATGTGAAACAGATCACCAGCCCAGGTTCAGTGCGTGAGACAGGGTGTTCAAGGCCAGTGCGCTGAGATGGCCCTGAGGGATGGGATGGGGAGGAAGGTGGGAGGGGGATTCAGGATGGGGAATATGTGTACACTTATGGCTGATTCATGTAAATGTATGGCAAAAACCACTACAATATTATAAAGTAATTAGCCTACAATTTTAAAAATTAATTAAAAAAAAAGAATGCACAGAAGAACTATACAGAAAAGATCTTCATGACACAGATAATCATAATGGCATGATCACTCACCTAGACCCAGACATCCTGGAATGTGAAGTCAAGTGGGCCATAGGAAGCATCACTAGGAATAAAGCTAGTGGAGGTGATGGAATTCCAGCGGAGTTACTTCAAATCTTAAAAGATGATGCTGTGAAAGCGCTGTACTCAATATGCCAGCAAGTTTGGAAACCTCAGCAGTGGCCACAGGATTGGAAAAGGTCAGTTTTCATTCCAATCCCAAAGAAAGGTAATGCCAAAGAATGCTCAAACTACTGCGCAATTCCACTCATCTCACACATCAGTAAAGTAATGCTCAAAATTCTCCAAGCCAGGCTTCAGCAATACATGAACCGTGAACTTCCAGATGTACAGGCTGGGTTTAGAAAAGGCAGTGGAACCAGAGATCAAATTGCCAACATCTGCTATATCATCAAAAAAGCAAGAGAGTTCCAGAAAAATATCTATTTCTTCTTTAATTGACTACTCCAAAGCCTTTGACTGTGTGGATCACAATGAACTGTGGAAAATTCTGTAAGAGATGGGAATACCAGACCACCTGACCTGCCTCTTGAGAAATCTGTATGCATATACAAGTCAGGAAGCAACAGTTAGAATTGGACATGGAAGAACAGACTGGTTCCAAATAAGGAAAAGAATACATCAAGGCTGTATATTGTCACCCTGCTTATTTAACTTATATGCAGAGTACATCATGAGTAATGCTGGGCTGGAAGAAGCACAAGCTGGAATCAAGATTGCCAGGAGAAATATCAATAACCTCAAATACACAGATGACACCACATTTATGGCAGAAAGCGAAGAAGAATTAATGAGCCTTTTGATGAAAATGAAAGAGGAGAGTGAAAAGTTGGCTTAGGGCTCAACATTCAGAAAACTAAGATCATGGCATCTGGTCCCATCACTTCATGGCAAATAGATGGGGAAACAGTGGAAACAGTGACAGACTTTATTTTTTTTTTGGCTTCAACATCACTGCAAATGGTGACTATAGCCATGAAATTAAAAGACACTTACTCCTTGGAAAGAAAGTTATGACCAACCTAGGCAGCATGTTAAAAAGCAGAGACATTACTTTGCCAGCAAAGTTCCGTCTAGTCAAGGCTATGGTTTTTCCAGTAGTCATGTATGGATGTGAGAGTTGGACTACAAGGAAAGCTAGGTGCTGAAGAATTGATGCTTTTGAACTGTGGTGTTGGAGATGACTCTTGAGAGTCTCTTGGACTGTAGGGAAATCCAACCAGTCCATCCTAAAAGAGATTAGTCCTGAATATTCACTGGAAGTAGTGATGTTGAAACTGAAACTCCAATACCTTGGCCGCCTGATGTAAAGAGCTGACTTATTTGAAAAGACCCTGATGCTGGGAAAGACTGAAGGTGAGAGGAGAAGGGTATGACAGAGGATGAGTTGGTTGGTTGGCATCACCGACTCAATCGGCATGAGTTTGGGTAAACTCCAGGAGTTGGTGATGGACACGGAGGCCTGATGTGCTGCAGTCCATGGGGTTGCACTGAGTTGGACAAAACTGAGTGAGTGAACTGAACTGAAGTAATATTCTTATATAGCATAATAAAGTCAATTTTTTTCATATTTGAAAGTTATTATGTATGTGTTCTTGTGGAGGTTGAGCATCTGGATTTTTTCCCTTCTGCAGCATCTTCATTATCCTTCCAGGAGGATGAGACTGAGCGCCAGTTGACTTTAATTTTGAGAAACAAGCACTCAATATGGTTGCTAACTACTACTGTCATCATATTTAGTCTGGTTTTATCTCCTCTTTCATTTCTTTTTATTTACTTATCTTAGAATTTAATCAGTGAATCCTTCCTAACCATATTTTTTTGCTGCAGTGTTTGTCAACCTTGGCCTGATCCTCTGGCCTTCCTTCCAGAGTGACTGTTTGTCTCACGGTCCTCAGGGTATGAGCACTCAGAGTCCAGGTAACTCTGAGTCCAGAGGCCCCACGGGTCTTGATACGAGGCCAGCATCCCTCAGTCAGGGACACCTGTCACACTTGCCCAAGAATTCCTGAAAAGTCCTTGCCAGAAAGACCTATAGAATAATCATTTCCAGGAGACCTTCTCCTGATCAGTCTCACTCTACCCATAGCTGGTCCCATGCTTTTCCACTCACTTAACTTTCCCAAGTCTTAGTCTTCTGTGCATTGGAGACAAGGTGCCTCCTCAAGCAGCTCTTGGTGATAATTTCTTTTTTTTTTTTTTAATTTATGTATTTGTTTTTGTTGGTTCTCTTTAAAACATTTTTTGATTATATTTATTAATTTTTATTAGTTGCACAATTTTAAAGGTTATGCTCCACTTACAGTCATTACAAAATATTGGCTATATTCTGCATGTTGTATAATACATCCTTGAGCCTATCTTGCACCCAATATTGTACCTCCCACTCTCCCACTCCTGTATTGTTCCCCTCTCCCCACTGGTAACTGCAAGTTTGTTCTTTATGTTTGTGAGTCTGCTTCTTTCTTATAGTATTTACTAACTTGTTTTATTTTTAAGGTTCCACATATAAGTGATGTCGCACTGTATTTGTCTTTCTTTGTCTGACTTATTTCACATAGCATAGTTCCCTCTGAGTCTATCCATATTGCTGCCCATGGCAAAATTTTGTTTCTTGTGGCTGTCATGGATGGAAAATATTTCTCCATTCAAGGTCAAAACTCGGACCATGTTCATTCAAGGTACATGTGAAGTGCAGTATAGTGTTACAAAGCCTATGTACAAAAAAGGGAAGGAATAAATATTAGAACCAGTATACTTACTCAAAGACTAAGCATCCCACAGTCAGAAGGATCTAAGGTGTTTCTTAGGTTATTTCTTACAAAGGCATGTAATTTAACATGGTGCTAATCCTGTTCTAACTGAAGAAACTTTTTAGCCTATTGGAGGTCAGGATTACCTAAACTGAAGTGGATGAGGATAAGGGTCTGGATAACTGGGAGACAGAATGTGCCAAATGTCTGTCAACAGGATCAAGGATCATTAAATTGTAAATTTAGGCAATGGTGATTTTATGCAGTAATGAAAGTTAACGATCTACAATTATATGCAACAACATCAATTGATCCTTGAAACAAAATGTTACTTAAATAAAGGAAATTATAGAAGAATGTGTACTTTATAATTTTTATAGTCTCCCAACTAAGAAATCAAACAGTATATTGTTTAGATTTGAATACATTTGTGATAAAACTACTAGGGGTGGCAAGGGAAGAATAAACACAATTTTTAGAATAGTGGTACCCTTTGGGTAATAGAGAGGCAAAGACATGTACACAGAAGGGACACACAGGGAGATGTCACATTACTGGCAATGTTCTTAAATTGGGACTAGGTTAGTAACTGTTCAATTCATTGAGTCTCATAAATAATTTGTTACATATATTCTTACATATGTGTCAAATATTAATCAATAAAAAGGATGCAATAGAAACCTGATTAAATGATTAGCTCTTTTTGTTACCATGGGCACTCTAAATTATTGAAAATAAATATTACTCTTCCTTTCTCCAGGAGATTGCCAATTATGGGGTCTCAAAGGAAGATTTTATTTTGATCCTTATTATTTAATTTGGCTGAGGGTACTAAACAGAATTTCAGATATAAACTCAAAGGAAAGAGATTTTTAAAAAAGGGAAGAAATTGTATTTATGTGTGTGTGTGTTTGTGGTCCCGGCCCAAGGATCAAACGCAGGTCTCCTGCATTGCAGGCAGACTCTTTACCATCTGAGCTGCCAGAGAAGCCCCTACAAGCACATTGCCTATCATATTTCCTTCTTCTAGAAGTCAAATTATTTAATAATTATGCCAAGCTCTTTGTGATCTCTAATGCTCGAGGAAGTCAGAAGAAGGAGAAAAAAAAGACAGCAGAATTCCAGTCCTTATCAACCTGATATGCTAATGAGAAGCACATAAGCAAAGAAAACAAAAATCTCCATCTTAGCAAATTCCCACTCTTTCAGCTTGAAGAACAGCCATTCATCGTGTTTGATCAAGGGTATTCCTCACATACTAACCCTTGTACAGTTTGAAACTGTGGTGGTTTGACTGGAGTGAAGCTCAATTTGAGAGTTAAGTATATTTCATTACTAGTGGCAGATGTTTTCTCAGAAACCTAATATTCTGCAGAATTAGTGTCTTTCCTGAATTTTTTGACTTTTGTCTACAGTGAAATCTGACTCTAGCCTTTTTTATGAAAAATCCGTTTCACAATCAATTAGAATACCAAAATTACTTTGCTGTTTTGTTTCCATATTATCTGTCAGAAAGAAGGGCCAAATACAGTAATGGATTTTCTATGTTGGGATTTCCATTATTTAAGCTGCATATAATTTTTGACCCAAAAGTGTTTTAGCAGAGAAACAGTGCATAGCACTGGGCTCCTGTATGTGCTCTGGAAGGTGTCAAATAAGCATTTTCTGACGTGGGCCACAGAAGTTTCCTTCCTTTTTTGCCTCTAGCAAGTCTTTAGGATGCTACACTACATAGCTTTTCTTCATTCATTTTCATGGGTTGCAAGGAGTTTGGAATTTTTAGGTTCAGAAACTGATATAGGCTTAGTTTGACCTTTCTCAGCATGCCAAATGCCCTCCAGTCCTCTGCACTGGAGTGTGGAGAGCAGAGCTGAATTCCCATCAGTCTCATGAAAGAAGGCAATACATCTGATCTACTGAATAGTTTCAAGCCAGTGCTTCAATAATTCAAAATATGTAGTTGCAGTCCATTTGCTGCAATGGTTGCTGAATCAGTGTCTATAATCTGTGCATTGAATATCCACCCAAGAACTGATCCTTGTCTTCCATGTCACAAATACCCAATTTTCTGATGTCATTGCCTTATAATCTTTAATTTAGAGGGAGAATATGGAATATTAGCAAATCCTCTTCAGAAAAAAGTCATCTAGGGAGATTGTAGGTTTCTTCCCTATAGTAACTTTGGAGGAGTTTACTCTCTACAGATAGGAGACTCATTTGAAATCACGAGACAAGGCCAAGTATATTTCCAAGATGCTATGACAATTTGTAAACAACTTCACATGAATGAACACTGTAAGGATCACAGGATACATACTTCCAATTGCAAAGGGACTCCTTGAATTTTGAGAGAAATTTTTAGAGAAGAATGATGGTTTATCATATATTTTGTCACCTGATGAAATAAGACTTTTCATGTTTTTTAAAAATAAGAAAGAATAAAAAAAGGCTAGAACTTTAAATTCAAAAGTAGCTCAGTCATTAAACTTAAAAAGACAGCAAATAATAGAAACAGTAATTTGAAGTAAAAATTGTAGTCTTTTGGCTTTAATCTCACTAAATTAAACTCAGTGCCTAATCTAGCTCATCACTGCCCCTTTCCTGATAACTGTAATTATCTTGGTCTGTTTTCCCTAAATTTATTCCAATGGTAAACTCAGGTATTAGCTTCAAATCTCCTCACTTCTTTCACTTCCACAGTTCTCATCAGGCCAGTGAATTTTTCTTTTTTTTCTCACTGTTTTTTTCACATTATTTTTAAAAACTTGCTCACTAGAGAAATCACTCCAAAATCTTAGTTCTTTCCATATCTATTGTAGCATGGATTTGAATGTTTTAGATATGTATATAAACTTTTTTTTTTAAACCAGTATGGATATACTTATAGACTTGAAGTTGCAGGTGGAAGTAAATTTATATTCTGATCATATCATACATTGCTTTTTAAAAACTTTTAAATTTTGAAATAATTTAAGACTCACAAGACGTTGCAAAAAGTACAAAAATGTCCTGTGCATCCTTCACTTGGCTTTCTCTAATAACATCTCAAGTAACCATACTAAATCATCACACCAGGTAATTGTCATTGGTATAACAGCATTAAATAAATTACAGAACTTATTCAAATTGCACTAGCTTTTATATACACTCTTTTTAAAGAAAAGAGGTTTTATGCTTGAAATTATACCACATGCACAGATTTGTATTGTGACAACTTTTACAATAAGGATATTTTTCCTTGCCATAAAAATGTCCATTACCATAAAAAAGTCCCTCACCCTAACCCTTTACTGTCATACCCTTTTCACAGTCCTAGAAAGTGTCCAACATTCATCTGTCCTTCATCACTCTCATTTTGTCATTGTAATATAAATGGAATTCTACAGTATTTAAGGTTTTGCATCTGGCTTTCTTCACTTAGCATAATGCCTTTGAATTCCATCTATGTTGAAGTGTGCATGTGTGCATGCTTGGTCGTGTCTTAACTCTGCAACACCATGGACTGTAGCCCACCAGGTTCCTCAGTCCATGGAATTTTGCAGGCAAGAATATTGGAGTGGGTTGCCACTTCCTCCTCCAGGGAATTTTGCTGACCTGGGGATCAAACCTGTATCTCCTATATCTTATGATTCTTTACCACTGAGCCACCTGGGAAGCCCCTATGTTGTTGAATTATCAATAATTTGTTACTTTATTACTCCTTAGCATGGGCAGTTTCATTATTTCTAGAAGGACTTTTGAATATTTACATACAAGTTCTTGTGTGAACATAAGTTTTCATTTTTCTATGATAAATATTCAAAAGTGCAATTGGTGAGTTGTATGGGTAAGTGTACTCACTAGCAAAGTAATGCTCAAAATTCTCCAAGCCAGGTATCAACAGTTTGTGAACCATGAATGGCTGGATGTTCAGACTGGATTTAGAAAGGCAGAAGAATCAGAGATCAAATTGCCAACATCTGTTGGGTCATTGAAAAAGCAGAGAGTTCCAGAAAAACATCTACTTCTGCTTTATTGATTGTGTCAAAGCCTTTGACTGTGTGGATCACAACAAAATGTGGAAAAATCTTAAAGAGATGGGAATACCAGACCTTACCTGCCTCCTGAGAAATCTGTATGCAGGTCAAGAAGCAACAGTTAAACCAGACATGGGACAACACACTGGTTCCAAATTGGGAAAGGAGTATGTCAAGGCTGTATATTGTCACCTTGCTTATTTAACTTATATGCAGAGTACATCATGCAAAATGTTGGGCTGGATGAAGCACAAGCTGGAATCAAGACTGCCAGGAGAAATGTCAATAACCTCAGATATGCAGATGACATCACGCTTATGGCAGAAAGTGAAGAAGAACTAAAGAGCCTCTTGATGAAAATGAAAGAGGAGAGTGAAAGAGTTGGCTTAAAACTCAGCATTCAAAAACGAAGATCATGGCATCCAGTCCCATCACTTCATGGCAAGTAGATGGGGAAATAATGGAAAAAGTGACAGACTTTATTTTCTTGGGCTCCAAAATCACTATAGATGGTGACTGTAGCCATGAAATCAAAAGATGTTTGCTTTTTGGAAGAAAAGTTATGACCAACCTAGACAGCATATTAAAAAGCAGAGACATTACTTTGCTGACAAAGGTCCATCTAGTCAAAGCTATGGTTTTTCCAGTAGTCATGTAATGGATGTGAGAGTTGGATTATCAAGAAAGCTGAGCATCAAATAATTAATGCTTTTGAACTGCGGTGTTAGAGAAGACTCTTGAGAGTCCCTTGGACTGCAAGGAGATCCAACCAGTCCATCCTAAAGGAAATCAGTCCTGAATATTCGTTGGAAGGACTGATGCTGAAGCTGAAACTCCAATACCTTGGCCAAGTGATGAGAAGAACTGACTCATTAGAAAAAACCCTGATGCTGGGAAAGGTTGAAGGCAGGAGGAGAAGGGGATGGCAGAGGATGAGATAGTTGGAGAGCATCACCAACTCGATGGACATGAGTTTGAATACTCTCTGGGAGGTAGTGATGGACAGGGAAGACCGGTGTGCTGCAGTCCCGGGGTCGCAAAGAGTTGGACATGACTGAGTGACTGAACTGAACTGAACTGATGGGTAAGTGAGGGCTTCCCAGGTGGAGATAGTGGTAAGAACCCGCCTGCCAGTGCAAGAGAATTAAGAGACTTGGCTTCAGGCCTTGGATTGGGAAGATACCCTGGAGGAGGGCATAGCAACCCATTGTAGTATTCTTGCCCAGAGAATCCCGTGGACAGGGAGCCTGGTGGCCTACAGTCCATGGGGTCACAAAGATTTGGACACAACTGAAGCAACTTAGCAGCAGCAGCAGCAGAAACAACTTAGCATACAGGCATATGGGTAAGTGAATATTTAACTTTATAAGAAATAGCTCAGGTGTTTTCCAGGCTAGTTCTGCCATTGTATATTTCCCTTACAAGTGTATGAGAGCTCTAGTAGAGCCACATCCTTATTAGCATGTGATATTGTTAGTATATTTCTTCTGAGTCATTCTGATAGGTGTGTAATGGTAGCTCATCACGTCTTCAATTTGCATTTCCTTAATAGCCAGTCATTTCATGCATTTAATTTCCATTTGCATATCCTCTCTGGTGAGTTGTCTGTTGAAGTCTTTTATTCATTTCCTAGTTGGATTGTTTGTTTTTCTACTGTAGAGTTTATTGAATTCTTCATATATTTGGCTTACACGTCCTTTGTTAGAGATGTGATTTGCAAACAATTTTTTGCCCAGTTGGTGGTTTGTCTTTCTTGTGATTAGAGTCTTTCATAGAGCAAAAGTTTTAAATTTTTATGAAGTCTAGGTTATTGATTTTTTCCTTTGTTTTTGGTGTCATAGCTCAGAACTCTTGGTCTAACTGCAAGTGATAAATATTTTCTTGTATGTTTTCTTCTAAAAGTTTTTCATTTTGCATTTAGATCTATGATACATTTTGACTGGATAGTTTATGAGAGGTGAGGTTTAGGTCAAAGTTCTTTTATTTTGTTTTTCTTATTTATGTCCAATTGTTTCAACAACTTTTACTGAAAGTTGTCAAAATTCACTGGCAAAGCCCAAGTAGAATCATCTCATTAGGGAATGTCAAGACTGGAACATCTTTCAGCAATTCACTCATTCTAGAGGAAAAAGTGAGACTCAGGAGGGGACTAAGTTTATAATTTTCTCAGTATATTTTTTTCTTTTCTGCTTCAGATACATTAACTTCAGAATGTACTTTTATTTTCCTGAATATCCATGTTTATCTGTTACCAAACTTAGAAATAATTATCTATGTATATTGGATTATATAAGAGTGATTATCATTGTAAATAATCTATACCTTCTAATTAGTTATTGGAGTTAGATCCCTGTTTAGGGGTGAACTTTTTTGACAATATGCTTCCTGATAAATATAAATTTGTATGGAAAAGTGCTAAGCAAAAGATAAAAAGCAGAGTTAGCAAGAAAATGACTATAGTTTTCCTTTACATTTAGACCTTGGTCACATATATGCCAAAACACTCCATCTGATTGAGAAGAAAATTGAAAATATTCTAAAATGCGATTTTCTTTTTTTTTTTTTTTTTACTATTTTAAGTAATAAAACAAATCAGGTGGGAAACAGTTAAGTAGCAACAATAAGTATTTAAAGCACTTATTACAATATTTAACATTGGAAGTGTATATATGTATACCTTTTTTTTTTCTACATTCTTTCCCATCGTGATTTATCCCAGAACACTGAATATAGTTCCTTGTGCTATGTGGTTGAGCCGTGGTATCCATCCATTCTATCTGTAATAGTTTGTATCTGCTGCTGCTGCTGCTAAGTCGCTGTATCTACTAACTCCAAACTCCTAGCCCATTCTTACCCTAAGAACTATGTTATAAACTGAAATAAAGTTTGGATATTTTAAAATTTTGTTAAAATTTAATTCAGTTTTATATCACATCTTTTTTAGGCAGAGCTTTTTAAAAGAAAGCATCAATACTTTTGACAATTAAAACAAAAATATTAGAAAATTAACTTGAAAATAGAATTTTCAGTGATTGTAAAATATGCATTCTTTGGTATTATGGCTGAGTTTCAGAAGCATTGTTATTTTCATTTTTTTTCTACTTAAATATGTGATTGTGAGTGTCTCTTCCTTTAGGTCTAGAGGGAATTTGTGCTAGTTAAGAGAAACAAAAACATTTTACTGTATAATGTGAATGACCCATAACTCATAGCTGCCCAAGGCTGATATTTAATTTACATAACAGATACTTTGGCATTTTTCAAAATTTTCAAGAGGGAATTTCATGTAAAATCCTTAAGTTTCATATTCAGGACACTTCAAATGCTGGGTATCTCTGCTACTGTCCAGACTGACTATATAAAAATAAACTAAATAAAACAAATTCTTTTGATTTATACTTTGTTAAAAATACACCACAGGAAATACCTTTCTTTTGTCAATGTGCAGTGAATTCTAAGACAATTAAAGCAGAGTGCTATAATGCATATGGAATTGAACTAAGAAAAGATCTTTATTCTATTTCCAGCAGGATATTGTGTGATTGCAAAATATGGCACTAGAAAAATTGATTCCTATTAATTCTCATTAAAAGTAATTGATGGGGAAAAATTTTATATTATGACTTAGGAAGTGATTTGAGATAGTTCATGGATTTCAATCTTCCTGTACTATATTTGTTATTATAGAAAATTATCTCTAAAATTATCCACATGGATATTATATATATTTCTTTAACAGTTAATTTAACCAACAGCATAGGTGTATTTAATATATTCCCTTAGAGAAGGAAATGGCAACCTACTCCAGTATTTTTGCTTGGGAAATCCCATGGACAGGGAGCCTGGTGGGCTACAGTCCCTGCGTGCATGCTAAGTCACTTCAGTTGTGTCTGATTCTTTGCCACTCTGTGGACCATAGCCAACAGGCTCTTCTGTCCATGGGATTCTTCAAGCAAGAATGCTGGAATGGATTGCTGTATCCTTCTCCAAGGGATCTTCCTGACCCAGAAATCGAACCCACATCTCTTATGTCTCCTGCATTGACAGGTGGGTTCTTTACCACTAGTGTCACCTGGGAAGCCAGGGCTACAGTCCACAGGATCACAAAGAGTCAGACACAACTTAGTGACTAAGTGAAAGTGTTAATCGCTCAGTCTTGTCTGACTCCTTGTGACCCTGTGGACTGTAGCTTGCCAGGCTCCTCTGTTCATAGAATTCTCCAAGCAAGAATACTGGAATGTAGCCATTCTCTTCTCCAAGGAATCTCCCAACCCCATATGCAGAGTACATCATGAGAAATGCTGGGCTGGATGAAGCACAAGCTGGAATCAAAATCGCGAAGAGAAATATCAATAACCTCAGATATGCAGATGACACCACCATTATGGCAGAAAGCGAAGAACTAAGGAGCCTCTTGATCAAAGTGGAAGAGGAGAATCAAAAAGTTGGCTTAAAACTCAACATTCTGAACACGAAGATCATGGCATCCAGTCCCATCACTTCATGGCAAATAGATGGGGAAACAGTGGAAACAATGACAGATTTTATTTTGAGGGGCTCCAAAATCACTGCAGATGGTGTCTGCAGCCATGAAATTAAAAGACACTTGCTTCTTTGAAGAAAAATTATAACCAACCTATTGGTCATATTAAAAAGCAGAGACATTACTTTGCCAGCAAAGGTCTTTCTAGTCAAAGCTATGGTTTTTCCAGTAGTCATGTATGGATGTGAGACAGCTGAGCACTGAAGAATTGATGGTTTTAAACTGTGGTGCTGGAGAAGACTCTTGAGAGTCCCTTGGACTGAAAGGAGATCCAACCAGTCCATCCTAAAGGAAAACAGTCCTGAATATTCATTGGAAGGATTGATGCTGAAGCTGAAAGTCCAATACTTTGGCCACCTGATGTGAAGAACTGACTCATTTAAAAAGACCCTGATGCTGGGCAAGATTGAAGGTGGGAGGAGAAGGGGTTGATAGAGGATGAGATGGTTGGATGGCATCACCGACTCAATGGACATGAGTTTGAGTAAGCTCTGGGAGTTGGTGATGGACAGGAAGGCCTGGTGTGCTGCAGTCCGTGGAATCACAGAGAGTTGGACACAACTGAGCGACTGAGCTGAACTGAGGTCCTGCACTGCAGGCAGATTCTTTATTGTCTGAGCCACCAGGGCAGCTCCCTGACTAAACAGCAACAAAATTAAATATATTATCCTTACTACAATGAAGGATGTGGGGGAAAGAGCAAGAAGGAGAAAGAAGGAGAGGGGAAAGAAGGGAAAGCAGTAATTGCTGAATGTTTACAATAGACTAGACACTTTTCATCTAGTAGCTCAAGTAATCCTTGGAAGAACCCTGTAAGGGAGTCATTTTTATCAATACTTTTCACACAAGGCATCTGAAGCCCAGAGACAGGGCATGTGAACTTTGCAGTTGACTGATTCCCCACTTTAAAAGGCTCCCATGCTTGACTTAATGCTTGGTCTTGCCATTTTGAAAATCTTAAAATTTTTAAACAAGCAACTCCACATTTTATTCTTGTATTGGACTCCATAAATCATATAGCTTGTTCTATCTGGAGAGGTTAAACTTCTTTCCCCAAATTAAGATTTGAAGCCATTTCTATGTCTCTTCAAATAGTAAGACCAGAGTAAAACACCCACTTCAATTCTCTTCAACTACACTTCCAAACTGAAAATTTTAAGCTGTTTATGCTACATTTATTTAGCAGAGATGCTGAGAAATTGGGGGGAAGGAGATGGAGAAGAAATACTCTTAGTAGCAGTAACTTTTCTGCTTTTGGCTTGCTTCAAACCTGATAAGCCTTCGTGGAAACCAGAGTTCTGCACAGTATATGTTCCGTTTTTTGAGAAAGCTAGTAATTCTTATCGGCTACTTTGTTATTCCCTCATCCCCTTAATGCATTAAAGACTTTCTCCCCAACCTTTTATAGTATTTTTCCAGAGAGAAATCCAGTAAAAAACAATTTTCTCCATCTCTTTCCACTTTTGTTTTCAGACAAAATACGTGTCCCTTATTTTGGAGTCTCAGGGCCCAACCATTAATCAACTTTTGTTAACACACATGCCCTTTCCAGTATACAAGGCTTATATCTCCTAATCAAAGGTTATCTCTAACTCTCTGGGTAAAAAGTGAGGACTTGTACCAACATGGCACCTTTCCTCTGGGCTTTGAATCCTGCCTAAGTCATTTAGGACACAGAGTATAAACCAATGAAATAAAATATGAGTCAAAGCCTCAACCTAATCTTCTCTTTAGCATGAGAACAGTTTATAAACAGTGTGTAGAGTATATATGCTCAATTTTTTTTTTGTTCATCCCTTTCTTTCTACCTTAAACATTTATGAACTGCCAAGTGTGTGTCAGAGATAGAAACAGGTAATGAGGATAAAAATAAATAAGACATAGTCACTTCCTTGAGATCGGGAGTTAAGCCATGATGAGTGTCAAATACCACATGGAAGTATAGAGGAGAGAAGAACTGAGTAGAAATGACTGAAAATGTTCCTCAGACGACATAAGATTTGAAATGTCTTTTTTAATTTTTAGTTTTTTTTATTTTTTTTGATATTTCAACACTTTATTCTTTTTTTTTTTCTTTTTATCTTTAAAATGCTGTATTGGTTTTCCCATACATTGACATGAATCTGCCACGGGTATACATGACTTCCCAATCCTGAACCCCCCTCCCACCATCCTCCCCATATCATCTCTCTGGGTCATCCCAGTGCACCAGCCCCAAGCATCCTGTATCCTGTATCAAACCTAGACTGGCAATTCGTTTCTTACATGATAGTATACATGTTTCAATGCCATTCTCCCAAATCATCCCACCCTCTCCCTCTCCCACAGTCTTTTTTGAAAAAAATATTTATTCTTTATTTACTGGGTGGTCTGGGTCTTCGCCACTGTGCAGGCTTTCTCTAGTTGAGCTGAGCAGAGGCTGTGGTGCATGGGCTTCCCATTACAGAGTGTGGGCTCTAGGGCTTGTGGGCTCAGTAGTTGTGGTGCATGGGCTTAGCTGTGCTGGGGCATATGGGATCTTCCCAGACCAGGGATTGAACTGGTGTCCCTTGCATTGGAAGGTGGACTCCCAGCCACTGGACCCCCCAGGAAGTCCCTTGAGTGCAGTCTTAAAGGGCAAAGCAGAGCTTACTAAACCAGAGGATGCTCCTGATTAAATTCTCCATGAGAGTAAGAATGGTCTTGTCAACATTTAG
This sequence comes from Ovis aries, assembly GCF_016772045.2. Taxonomy (NCBI): domain Eukaryota; kingdom Metazoa; phylum Chordata; class Mammalia; order Artiodactyla; family Bovidae; genus Ovis; species Ovis aries. The sequence goes on along the minus strand of NC_056054.1, from coordinate 73,762,231 downwards.
CACACCAAGTGGCTCATGACAGTCTCTCAATATGTATTTCTGGCCAACTGCATGGAGCAGGGTGCTCTAGGGGAAAGAAACACATATACAGAAGCTTCCAGTAGTTAAAAGATTGGTGACATCCATGGAATAGTGAAAAATTTAATAAAGCAAGTGCTTACCCTTGATTGTGTAATACCTGCTTAAGCAACAAACTGTTAATAGTCAAGAACCCTACAGTCTACCTCAGTTTCTAGACAGAGAAATAAAACAGACTCAAGACTCCTGTGTGTGTGTTAGTCACTCAGTCATATCTGACTCTTTGGGACCCTATGGACTGTAGCCCACCAGACTCCTCTGTTCATGGTATTCTCCAGGCAAGAATATTAGAATGGGTACCCATTTCCTTCTCCAGGGGATTTTCCTTCTCCAGGGATCAAACCCAGGTCTCCTGTATTGCAGGCAAATGCTTTACCATCTGAGCTGCCAAGGAAGCCTTCAAGATGCCTGGGTCAGAGATAAAGGACTTTGTTATTCTCAGTATGGAAATTAACATGAGATTTATGTTTGCCTTGGTTTGCCATGCGCTGTAAAGACCCAGGTAGATGCTGTGTAATCAATGGGCTTATGGCCCCAGATGAACAACTCTGAATTCAAGGGACCTGAATCTTTTATAATAAGATAAAAGCAAACATGACAGAATTTCATACTGGTTGTCATTGTTCAGTTGCTCAATAGTGTCTGACTCTTTGTGACCCCATGGACTATAGCATGCCAGGCTTCCATGTCCTTCACTACCTTCTGGAGTTTGCTCAGACTCATATCCATTGAATTGATGATCCAACCAGTTCATCCTCTAACTGCCCTCTTCTTTTGCCCTCAATTTTCCCTAGCGTTAGAATTTTTTCCCGTGAGTCAGCACTTTGTATCAGGTGGCCAAAGTATTGGAGCTTCAGCTTCAATGTTAGTCATTCCAATGAATATTCAGGGTTAATTTCCTTTAGGATTGACTAGTTTGGTCTCCTTGCTGTCCAAGGAACTCTGGAGGGAGACATTATCACCTTGGAGGAAGGCATTATCTTTACTTATACTGTCTTTATACTGGACAGTAAATAAACCTGCCCTCTGCCCTGTAGGGGAAGAAGGAAATGGCAACCCCCTCCAGTATTCTTGCCTGGAGAATCCCGTGGACAGGGATGCCTGGTAGGCTGCTGTCCATAGGGTCTCACAAGGTCGGACATGACTGAAGCGACTTAGCAGGCATGCATGCATTGGAGAAGGAAATGGCAACCCACTCCAGTGTTCTGCCTGGAGAATCCGTCTATGGGGTTGTACAGAGTGGGCTGCTGTCTATGTGGTTGCACAAAGTCCGATATGACTGAAGCGACTTAGCAGCAGCAGCAGCTGCCATGTAGGGAGACTCTCTTTTAAGGCTGTTCTCCATACAAATGTGCTCAAAAGAGATACTCTAAAACAAAGGCAGTCAGTGTATATCCTATTGTGCTCAGTGGCCATGTTGCTCTATGTAAGAAATTGAGAAACAATTTTTTTCTTTAAGATAGGTACCAGTATTATTAATAATTGACTATTCTCACCACTTTAGGTTCACACTACTTATTTAAAACTAGTATATGATACTCATTCCTCGAAAAGAAATCTTTGCTGTTTATTTTCAAATATCCAAGTTGAAAGATTTAATGTAACTGCCAACAAATGAGTCTAAATGATGCATTAAAAAGGAATGCATTTGAGTCAGTTCTGATGAGGTGGATGAACCTAGAACCTATTATATAGAGTGAAGTGAGTCAGAAAGAAAAAGATAAATATCATATTCTAACGCACATATATGGAATCTAGAAAAACGGTACTGAAAAATTTATTTACAGGACAGCATTGGAGAAACAGATGTAGAGAATAGACTTATGGACATGGGGAGAGAGGAGAAGAGGGTGAGATGTATGGAAAGAGTAACATGGAAACTTACATTCAGTTCAGTTCAGTTCAGTCACTCAGTCGTGTTGGACTCTTTGCGACCCCATGAATTGCAGCACACCAGGCCTCCCTGTCCATCACCAACTCCTGGGAGTTCACCCAAACTCATGTCCATCGAGTTGGTGATGCCATCCAGCCATCTCATCCTCTGTTGTCCTCTTCTCCTGCCCTCAATCTTCCAGCATCAGAGACTTTTCCAATGAATCAGCTCTTCACGTGAGGTGGCCAAAGTACTGGAGTTTCAGCTTTAGCATCATTCCTTCCAAAGAACACCCAAGACCGATCTCCTTTAGAATGGACTGGTTGGATCTCCTTGCAGTCCAAGGAACTCTCAAGAGTCTTTTCCAACACCATAGCTCAAAAGATCTGCGCTCAGCTTTTTTCACAGTCCAACTCTCACATCCATACATGACCATTGGAAAAACCATAGCCTTGACTAGACAGACCTTTGTTGGCAAAGTAATGTCTCTGTTTTTGAATATGTCTCTGAATGATGCTTTTAAATAGATAGCCAACAGGAATTAGCTGTATGGCTCAGGAAACTCAAACAGGGGCTCTGTATCAACCTAGAGGGGTGGAATGGGGAGGAACATGGAGGGAGGTTCAAAAGGGAAAGAATTATATGTATTCCTGTGGCTGATTCATGTCGAGGTTTGACAGAAAACAGCAAAATTCTGTAAAACAATTATGCTTCAATAAAAAAATAAATTAAAAAGAAAAAACATTAAAATCATGTGTCAAATTAGGTTATAATATTAAGCAATGCCATTCGGATTATAAATTATCCAATGCATAATCATTAACAGCATACTGTTTTAATTTTATAACTAATATCACATAAAGGCATTAGTTTATCTGTAACTTATTTATTATTACTTTGATATTACAAATAAGCCTGAATAAAAATGCTGAGAAATGTTCACGTCTAGAAAACAGTATAATTTAATAAATAAAAACACTAGTCATTTAAAATTTGTTTGTTGTTTTCTCTAATAATGTGCTTTATCTATGTGTAATATACCTTTGAGCTATGAGGGTTTCTTTAAAATTGGTAACTATAAAAAGAATTAAACAGCTAGATACATGAGGTGAGAATTAAACAATAAGAAAAACTAAAATAACTTTCAATATAAAAACAGATAATGGTAAATTAAATCATTACAAAAATTATGATGTAGTCTGTAACTTTACCTTGTTTTCTAATCAGAGAAGTAAAAGGATTGGTTTCCTATGCTAAATTTTCTTTTTTTTTTTTTATTAAAACCAAACTAATACAGCCATTAATGATGATTCTATGAAGCAAATATCTATAGTCTCAAAAATATAGTTATCTTGTAGCATAGTCTCAAAAACATAGTTATCTTGTAGCAGGTTGAATTCATGTTCACATTATTATTTCTGCTCCTGCTTCTCTTCCTCCTTTATTTCTCTTCCCCCCTCCTCTGCTCCCTCTCTTAACCTTCCTCCTTTATTTTTGAGTTTAATGCAAATGCAGTGAAGTACTCAAATCTTAAGCGTATAGTTCAATGAATTTTTAAAATATACGTACACTCAGGTAACTATCATCCAGATCAAAGGGAAGACCTTTTCCACCACCCGAGAAGATTCCTTTGTATTCTCTTCCAGTCATTATCCTCCTACCAAAAAGATATCAGTATTCAAGTCCAACCTCTGTAGAGTAGAATAGTTCTGCTCTTGAACTTCATAGGAATTCTTTTTGTCTGGCTTTAGTACAACATTATGTTTACAAAATTAATCCATGATTTTTGCACATTCGGTTCAGTTTAGTCGCTCAGTCATGTCCAACTCTTTGCGACCCCATGAATCGCAGCATGCCAGGCCTCCCTGTCCATCACCAACTCCCAGAGTTTACTCAGACTCACGTCCATCGAGTCAGTGATGCCATCCAGCCATCTCATCCTCGGTCGTCCCCTTCACCTCCTGCCCCCAATCCCTCCCAGCCTCAGAGTCTTTTCCAATGAGTCAACTCTTGGCATGAGGTGGCCAAAGTACTGGAGTTTCAGCTTCAGCATCATTCCTTCCAGAGAACACCCAGGACTGATCTCCTTCAGAATGGACTGGTTGGATCTCCTTGCAGTCCAAGGGACTCTCAAGAGTCTTCTCCAACATCACAGTTCAAAAGCATCAATTCTTCTGCGCTCAGCTTTCTTCACAGTCCAACTCTCACATCCGTACATGACCACTGGAAAACCATAGCCTTGACTAGACAGACCTTTGTTGGCAAAATAACATCTCTGCTTTTGAATATGCTATCTAGGTTGGTCATAACTTTCCTTCCAAGATGTAAGCGTCTTTTAATTTCATGGCTGCAGTCACCATCTACAGTGATTTTGGAGCCCCCCAAAAGAAAGTCTGACACAATTTCCACTGTTGCCCCATCTATTTGCCATGAAGTGATGGGACCAGATGCCATGATCTTCATTTTCTGAATGTTGAGCTTTTTATGAACACATAGTGTTTCGTTATATGAATATACTGCAGTTTATTCATCCAGTCAATTGTTGAGGGACATTTGGATTTTTCCTAGTTTGGCCATTAAGAATAAAACTGATATGAATATTTTTGATATGTCTTTTGCTGAACATAGACACTTATTTTATACTGGGTATATGACTGGGAATTGAGTTGCTGGGTTACCGGTAGGTATGCTTAACTCTAACAAATATAGCTAAAGAGTTTACAAAGTGGTAGTATTGATTGACATTCCCATCAACAGTCTCAGAGTTCTGATCACTCTAGATTCACTTCAATACTTAGAATTGCCAGTCTTTAAAATTTTAGCTATTTTGGCAGGTGAAATGGTATCTTTTATGTCTCCAGTTTGCATTTCTTTCATGACTAATGACATATTCATACACTTATTGGCCATTTGTATATGCTGTTTGGTAAAATACCTGTTCAAATGTGTTGCCCATGTTTTAAAATTGGATTTTTGAAAATCTTTTTTGCATGTTTTTTTTTTAATCTCTGAAGATTGAAATGCCAACCCACTCCAGTATTCTTGCTTAGGAAATCTCATGGACAGAGGAGCCTGGAGGGTTACAGTTCATAGGATCACAAAAGAGTCAGGCATGACTTAGTGACAAGTCATGTAGAAAGTGAATAGCAAAATCGTGTAGAAATTCTTTATTCTGGATATGAGTTCTTTGTCAGATGTATGTATTACAAATAACTTTCCTCACTCTGTGTCTTGCCTTTCTAATTTCTTAATGATACCACCATAAATACATTCTTAACAGAATCCTGTTTGTCTATCTCTTTTTTATGGTTAATGCTTTCTATATTTTGTGATTTTTTTTTTTTTACATTTGTGATTCCTCAAATTTCATTGTATGCTTTGAGGCCACAAGGATATTCTTTTAGGTTTTTTCTATGCGGTTTTAAATCTTATTCTTCACATTTAAGTACATGACCCATCTGAAACTGACTTTTATGTACAGTATGAGATAGAGGTCAAAGTTAATTTTTACCCATATAAATACAAATTAACCCAGCATCATATTGAAACGATTACCCTTTCCTCAGCTAATTGTAGTGGAATGTTTATATATATAAATAATATGGCAATTACATAACCTTATAATAAATCTTCATATCTAGTAATGTAGGTCAATTAACTTTATTCTTCTTCCTTAATTATTATTGCTATTGACTGTATTTCAAGTTAAAATTTAGAATCAGGTTGTTAATACACACCACATATGTACACACACAACTACTAGAGTTTTTATGTAGAATGCACAATTATTCTTTAATGGTCACAATGAAAAAAGTAAAAATGATTTATTTCTTGGTAAACTCCTGTGAATTTAAGTTGTAGCTATGATTTGGAATAGGGAACAAAGCAGACACAAATATGAAACCATTTCTCCAGATATGATGATGACAATCACATCAAATGCATTTTGAAATAGTCTTTATTTTATAGAAAGGACTGAAATTTATTTAGATATTTTTGGAGCGAGGTTTCATATTCTTTGATATTCTTTGAAATTCATGACGTTCAAACCTCTGCCCAAACCCCGTGGCCTCTCATTTTGTCTCACTAAGGCTGGCTTGATTAGTTAATATAGCAATCTGCATTTCATATTTCCATTTTAATATAATTAAAGCTTAATATAAATAAATCAAATTTAATTCATTGTTATGCATAAGGATATTACAGTAACCATTAAATTTCTTTAGAAGTTTTATATTGCTTTTGCATGTTGTTGTTGTAATTTCTTTGATAATAGACTTTAAGAATACATATGAGAAATAAACAAGAGGTTGTATTTTAAAAAATCTTTCCATATAAAGTGTCTATAGCATAATGATAAAGTAGAATAGGAACATTGCAGGAAATTGGGCCCTGGTAGCTCAGTCAGTAAAGAATCTGCTTGTAGTGCAGGACACCCAGGTTTGATCCCTGGGTTGGGAAGATTCCCTGGAGAAAGAAATGGCAAACCACTCCAGTATTCTTGCCTGAAAGATACAATGGACAGAGAAGTGTGGCGGGCTACATACAGTCCAGGGGATAGCAAGAGTCAGACCAGACTTAGCAACTAAACCACCTCCACCAGAGAAGAGCATGGACCATCTTAGGTGAGGTCTGTATTTTAGTGGTTACATGATCAAGAAGTCAATTAAATAACAAATGAAGCTAGCTGAGTTTTACATTTCTGCTTTTTAGAAAGCAACTGTATCTTGGAAACACACAAGCTGTGAAGTTTCCTAAACACTGGGGCTGAAATTTATTTTAACACATTTGTAAATGACCCAGAAAAAGAAGGTAATATTCTGCAGTGAGCACTCAACCAAATATGGAAAGATAAACTTGCCTATAAACTTTGGATTATTGAGGCCATTTGGAATGTAAAGTGTTTCATGTGTCAATAGAGACACGAGAGGATATAATAAAATAATGTACTTACATTATTTAAAATCTGAAGTATTTAATTTCTGATTCTGGATTTTTTGAGTTATTGGCAAAAAAGGCATTCTAGATTGTGCCCTGAAGTTAGAGTTAGAAACACATTAAAGGGAATAAAAGTGGTTGAGAAGATTGGCGGTGAAAGTCTAAATTTAGATTCCACAGAGCAAGAGCTGAAGCCAAAAAGAGAAAAAGAATATTTACAGCATGAGGAATGAAGAGCAGTTCAAACATTTAGGTAATGGCATGTGTCAGAGGAGTCAAGGTAGGAAAGAATTTAAAGAAACAGAATATGATTAGCAATGTCATATGCGGCAGAGAAATAAAAAAAATAATTACTGAAAAGGGTTAATGTGTTGGCAGATAGCAGGTCATTCACCAGTGACAGTGAATTGAGATATATTAAATAAGTAGAACATTTTAGTTCAAAGGTAAGAGAGGGCTTTCATCAAAATTTATAATATGAAAGATCTGAAAAGGATAACTTACATGGATTGTTCACTGACTCCTGTAGAACTAGACGGGAGGCATCCTTTGGGATTTAAAAGAAGAAAAATGTAAAACAAGTAAGTGGTACTAGAGCTTTACATAATGGATATTGAAATTATGGAAATATATTACTTTAAGATTCAGTAATAGGTTGAAATAAGAATGTATTTAAAAAGGTTCAGATGCATGCATGGATGATAGATTCCTTACTCGATCTCGAGGGAAATGTCTTGGCATACTACTGTTAACATAATGGAGGCCAAACATGTCCTCCCACAAACCATGTGTTTATACTGTTTTTAGGGCAGACTTTTCCAACCAGTAAAGCTGAGATGTGCACCAATACAACATTGTTTATTAGTTTCTGTGTGAATAATTGCATAGTTTTGAAAATAGAGAGGAAAAATTACAAATCTCTCACACCCATAAAAGCAGTTGCTTAGATCACTTGGGAAAATGCCATCTGATAAATTAAAGATGAATCAGTGATTAAGGCCAAAGAAAGAACTGCAATAACAACAGAAAACTGTCCTTTCTAATCCAGAGGGGGGAAAAGCATCAAGATTTCGTCTTCTAATTTATTTTCTTTTTAAATTGAAGAGGCTAAAAAATGTACTCGCTTAGCAGAACTAGCAGGAATTATTGGCATGTTTCATTATAGATATCTTAAATTAATTAAACTTAAAAAAATCAAATTGGAGAGAAACGCCAGATAGCTTTACTTCTAAGGAATTTAGTGTATTTTATAGCCATCAAAGCCTGATTACTGGCAAGATTCTTAGCAAAATGTTATGTAAGAATAAATCACATTTCTGTTTTACAAATTGAGAAATTGAAAAATCAATAGCTTTTTCTGAGTTACCTACTGATTGCCATCGTTCAAATTTTATTTTGTTGGAGGAAACAGAGTGGGATGAAATCCTTTAACAGAGGGATTTAGAAGATTTAAATGGCATTCAGTCTAACACCAGTTCCATGGCAACCATACGGGCTATGCAAGCTGTTCAATGAAGAGCCAAAACATTTAGGTAGACAGGATGTTAACCCAACCAAGGTTGAAATGTGAACAGTTTAATTCTCTTAGCTTGAAATCTAAGCCATCAGCACAAGTACCTTGGTGGAGTCCTCCTTTTGGGGGACTATTCTAGCCAATGTGAATCATTTAAAAATTGAAGCATCAAAACTTGTCCCATCTAGTACAACACGAGCTTTCTGGTTCTGTAAAACTGGTATCGCTTCAACTCTGGTCTTGAATACAATTTCAGAGGGCAGTTAGCATGCCTTTCTTCATTTGTCCAGCTAAGGCAATCCAGCCAGGGACAATTTGCAGTGCTTAGAAATTGGGAACACTGAGGCAGAAGGAAAATGTCACTGAGATACAAACAGACATGTAAGATTGAGAGCCACTCCACTAAGTAGAATAATCTGTACTTGTGTAGTTTTGTGTGCCTCCAATTCATTCAGTGATCTCTACATTCAGTGATTCAACAGTTATTACGAGCTCTATGGCAGAATGTGTGCTGTAAGCTGTCTATGGGGTTGCAGTGGAGGAAGCATTAGTTAAAGGGTGAATGTGACAGGAAGAGCTCACATTCTATCTGGGGAAGAGTAGAAGGGAAGACAAACACTAAGACAGGACATGAGAGCTTTGGGAAGTTCAGTTCAGTTCAGTTCAGTTCAGTCACTCAGTCACGCCCGACTCTTTGCAATTCCTTTGACTGCAGCATGCCAGGCCTCCCTATCCATCACCAACTCCCGGAATTTACCTAAACTCACGTCCATTGAGTCAATGATGCCATCCAACCGTCTCATTCTCCGCTGTTCCCTTCTCCTCCTGCCTTCAATCTTTCCCAGCATCAGGGTCTTTTCAAATGAGTCAGAGTTCCAGCTTCAGCATCAGTCCTTCCAAAGAATAATCAGAATTTATTTCCTTTAGGATGGACTGGTTGGATCTCTTTGCAGTCCAAGGGGGCACCAAAGAATTCTTTTGGTTTTCTTTGTAGTCAAACTCTCATCTCCATACATGACTACTGGAAAAACCATAGCTTTGGCTAGACAGATCTTTGTTGGCAAAGTAGTGTCTCTGCTTTTTAATATGCTGTCTAGATTAGTCATAATTTTTCTTCCAAGGAAAAAGCGTCTTTTAATTTTGGGCTGCAGTCACCATCTGCAGTGATTTTGGAGCCCAAAAAATAGTCTGTCACTGTTTCCACTGTTTCCCCATCTATTTGCCATGAAGTGATGGGACCAGATGCCATGATCTTACTGTTTGGAATGTTGAGTTTTAAGCCAACTCTTTCACTCTCCTCTTTCATTTTCATCAAGAGGCTCTTTAGTTCTTCTTCACTTTCTGCCATAAGGGTGGTGTCATCTGCGTATTTGAGGTTATTGATATTTCTCCTGGCAATCTTGATTCCAGCTTGTGCTTCATCCAGCCCAGCATTTCTCGTGATGTACTCTGCATATAAGTTACATAAGCAGGGTGACAATATACAGCCTTGACGTACTCCTTTCCCGTATTTGGAACCAGTCTGTTGTTCCATGTCCAGTTCTAACTACTGATTCCTGACCTGCGTACAGATTTCTCAACAGGCAGGTCAGGTGGTCTGTACTCCCATCTCTTTCAGAATTTCCCAGAGTTTGTTGTGGTGCACGCAGTCAAAGGCTTTGGCATAGTCAATAAAGCAGAAATAGATGTTTTTCTGGAACTCGCTTGCTTTTTCCATTATCCAATGGATGTTGGCAATTTGATCTGTAGTTCCTCTGCCTTTTCTAAATCCAGCTTGAACATCTGGAAATTCACGATTCACATACTGTTGAAGCCTGGCTTGCAGAATTTTGAGCATTGCTTTACTAGTGTGTGAGATGAGTGCAATTGTGCGGTAGTTTGAGCATGCTTTAGCATTGCCTTTCTTTGGGATTGGAATGAAAACTGACCTTTTCCAGTCCTGTGGCCACTGCTGAGTTTTCCCAATTTGCTGGCATATTAAGTGCAGCACTTTCACAGCATCACAGCACTATCTTTTAGGATAGATGATGTACTTTGTGAAGAATAGGCACTAACTAGTAGAAAAGCACCAAGCAGGCTCCTCTGTTCATGGAATTTTCCAGGCAATAATACTGGGTCAGGTTGCCATTTCCTACTCCAAGGGATCATCTTGACCCAGGGATGGAACCTGCATCTGCTGTGTCTTCTACTTTGATAGGTGGATTCTTCACCACTGTGCCACTTGGGAAGCATCTTCTTATCTCTTTGCGTATCTAATCCAGGGAATTAGATCTAGAAATTACTCAATAAATGTGTACATTTTAATAATCGAGGTTTAAATGATATCAGTCTCTATAATCTTCACAAATGTGAATATTTGCTCCATCACTAATAGGATATTGCATTTTAGAAGAATAATACGTTTTGCTCAGTTGGGGTTTAGAGATTAATGGCTCTGATCCTGCGTGAGAGCCTCTTTATCAGCACAAGTCTTTTGTTACATTTCTACCTTGAAAGAAATTACCTGAAATTTCAATTTGTCTTGGATTCTCCTGCGTTTGGTGGAGGTCACATTCTGTCACCCTGAAAGAGCAGCAGCTTTGACAGAACCTGTCTCAATAAGGAAAAGTTTGAGCAGTCAGTGAGATTTGATCATCTGCCCTTTTCCTGAGGTTTGGGGTCTTGATCACCCCCTCTTCACAGGGAGAAATGAAGCTCTCATTTCCCTGAGCCCTTCCAAAGCAAGTCCTGACAACTCACCATAATATTAATAGAGAAATAATACCAAGAATAAATGATATAGCAATATTTATAAAACAAGGCACATGTAAAAGGAGTCCCAATTAGAAAAGTTTTCATAACTTTTTTGTCAAAAGGAAAAAAAATGCTTGAATTATCCAGCTTTTTGCTTTTGGAAATTAGCTGATTTATTTTACTTTTAAGTTATTTAATTATTTTTGGCTGCAATGCTGTAAGTGGGTTTTCTCTAGTTGCAGTGCCCAGGCTTCTCATTGTGGTAGCTTCTCTTGTTTTGGAGCACAGGTTCTAGAGCTTGGGCTCAACAGTTGTGGCACATTGAGTTAGTTGCCCTGCAGCATGTGGGAACTTCCCAGATCAGGGATCAAACCCAGATCCCCTGCATTGACAGGCAGACCCTTAACCGCTGGATCACCAGGGAATTTCAGAAAATGGCTGATTTAGTACATAATTTCAGACCTCTTGTATGGATAGTCAGGTAAATCAGTCTCATTTATAGATGACTTTGTTTTAAGATATCTTTTTCAGATCATATATGAAAAAATAGTTTGATGTCTGAATATGCAACTACAAATTTAACTATTGTATAGACATATAATTTTTATAAATATATAAATTCTGTATGTTAATGTTTTAACATTGTGAAAAAAACAAATCTTTCTGTCTGGGGAGTCTGCCTCTCCTGGGGCTAGAAAATTCTTAGAGATGGCAAAGTGCTCAGTGAGGAACATGCCTTTGGTATACAAACTACTCCATCCAGAGCTGTCCCTCCACAATCTGTTTTGTCCACTGCAGGGGGCAATACTCCTCTGCCTTAAGCATCCCAGGACAAGGATCCAGACAACTAGGAGTCACCTCCTGAGTTTACGGTACACTGGAATGATTCAAGCTAACCAGTCTTAAACTGTTTACCCTGCCTTTTCTTACCTTTCCCACAGAAACTCAGTAAAGGCTGTGGTCAAAACTTTGCCCTTTCTCATGTCTTCTGCCTCTTGACCAGCCTGTGTATTTCCATGTGACCCTGTGTGGCATGGCTCCTGTCTGTAGAACACGTGCACAGAGCAAATCATCTTCCCGAGCCTCTCCTCTACCTCCTCTTGTGGCCACATCTGCTGACCGTTTCATAAAAGAATAACAAAACATCTGACAAGTAGGAAGATTTAAGATGGGAGATGCAAAATGTAAATGTCACTTGATGGTTTGAAAATTAATTCTTTTGAGAAAATAGTTGGCTATTGTTATTTGAGATCGAAGTAATATTTTCTAGTGAAGATTAAATGATTCAATGTCAACAACATCAAGGGACATTGATAGAGCCCTTGGGTTCCCTGTCACTCTTTGCCAAATTCTACTCAGAAACTGTGCACATAGTTAGTTATTTATACTGGACCTCAGTCATAGGCCTCCCATCTCCCATCACCTCCACCAGTACTGCAAGCTTCACTTGAGCCAATTATTTCTTCTTTCATTCTGCTTCTATCTACCTTCCTTGATATTTTTCCACCTGTTTTTGATAAACTGTGGGGAACTAAAAAGCATATGAGTTCTGAAATTAGATACCATTGAGTCAATTCCTATGTTACTATATATTCATTCATTCATGATTTTTATAATCAGATATACAGTGATTCACGTACTGAGTCTGTTGAATATTAGCTGTGGATAATGGGGAAGTTTTGTAACTTCCCTCAAAATTTATTTTTCATCCATAACTTATGGATACTAATTACAGTTAATATTTATCAAGTGTTTGCCAGATGCCAGGCATTGTATTAATATTTGTATTACCTCATTCTATATCCAGAGTGACCTTGTAAATTGTTTACTATTTTTCCTTTGCTTTGTAGATGAAAAAAGTGAGGTTTACAGAAGTTTCACCAAGGTCACTTAGCTAATAAGTGAGATGATAATTAGAATTCAGGTCAACTTTTTACAAATCATATATATTTTTATGCATTCTCCTGTTATTCAACAACAGTGGCTTTTAATCTTAATTGCAGATCAGAATTTTATTTTTAAGTTACAGATGGTCTTTGGGGATTCTAATTTAGTAGAACTGGATAGGTACTGGAAATGATTCTTTAAAGTTTTACTGGTGATTCTTATGTGTTTCTAAGATTGAGAAACACTCATTGCCATAAAGGGTCTTAAATAGCGTATTGTATGTGTAATGGGAATGATATTTGGAATATAATAATATTTGTATTTTGGCAGCATTTTTATTGACTAACCTAATCAGTCCAAGATTTCTACCTACTTTGAAAGTAGTGGTGTCAGAACAGGATTGCAAACAGAAATGGTTAGTACTCCACTCTAGTACCCAAACTGGTCTTTGTCAGAAGCCTTGATTTTAAGAGTCAGGCTATATCAACAGAAACATTAAGGGACCAAGCACATAGTTCTCAAATGATGGAGATTCATTCCTTCATAATGTAAAGATGAATCTTCTTTCACCTGGGAGAGAGAAAAAAAGTTTCTGCCTTCTGGAGAAGAAAGATATGATGTGGAGGAATTAAAAAGCATATGCTTTCTGGTCCTGGTGAGAAATGGATAGAAGAAGATAGAGGAGGTGGAAAAATTGACAAACTCTTGTTCCTCACCATGTGTCAGGTACTGCTTTGAGCACTGTACCTTTTTAAACTTATTTAATCCTTATAATAACTCTGAGGGGGGAGGGACTATTATTGAATCCATTTTACAGATGAAGCAGTTGGGGCACAGAGATGTTAAATGACTTGCTCAGGGTTGTACAGCTGGTAAATGATAGAGCTGAGACTGGAACCTAGGTGCTGGAGCAGTCTGTCTTAGGTATTAACAGCAATTTGTTTTCCATGGGGAGAATGAAACATGGCATGTTTCCCAGGCACACAAAGGGGAGACTACAAGTATCTAGCTTAGAGAAGCATGTGAACACACACACACACACACACACACACACACACACACACACACACACACCACACACTCTTCTGTCTTCCTGTACTCCCTGCCCCACCTGCTTCCAGCATGAATCTGAGCAATGATGTGACAACATTAGTGGGAAGTAGCCAGGTAGATAAGCTTGAAGTAAGCTCCATATTCCCATCACTTGCCTCTACGTGGCTGGCACAAGGCACACAGGGGACCCAAAGGCTCTGACAGGCCCCGATGAGAAGGCATAGGAGTGCTGAACAGGCCTGTGGCTCAGCAGAGGCTAGGGTCAGCATGAGGCTTCTGTGGAGTGGGCAGAATGATGGGCTTGATCAAGTGATATGATATATTTTTGCATCATCCTGTTGCATTTGGTTTCCTAGACTGCAAGCTTCTTGAAGGTAAGATTTTACTTATTTTTTCGGTAAATGTATTGTGTATAGGACAACATCTCGCACTACAGTATTCAACTACTAAATGCTAATTTTAATCTGTCTTCATAGGCAGTTCAGATCTCTATTATCTGGTAATATGTGCATACCAAATGATCTCAAATGTAAAAAAATTGGAAGATCTCTTATAGTTGAACTCAATCCAGTGGTTTCGCTAAAGTTTGTCTCCAGGTTTTCCTGTTTATTCTGATCTTGGGAACACAAAGTACAATTCCTTCTTCCCACAAAGAAACAGTATGATGTTCTTATATGTTTCTCCTTTTAATCTCAGCAAAGCATTTCAACCTAAATTCCATCATCAGTGAAACCTCTATTATATAATATTATGTCAAGACCTTTTCAAGTTAGAAAAAAAGGTCAGTGTGTTTTTCCCACTGAGTAAACATGTGGCTTTTTCATCTCACAACATACTTTTCACAACGTACTTTTCAACTTAGTATTGTCATTCTATGAACCCAAATGATGTTCCTCATTGGATTCACATTGACTATGAGACAGATGGAAATTTTAAATGAGCTGAATTAGAGAATCAAGGGGGATGACTTCCACTGTACTTGGTGATTTGATTAGTTTTTCATATTGGGCTCATTTTAGATTTTGATATGTATGAGCAGCTCAAGTTACTTTTAAACTGTACAAAGGATGTATGCATGGTACATAGTGGGACTATTCTTAGTTCTCCTTTCCTCTCCTTCCATTCTTTTCCAAAACTGTCATATCTCAAAGTAGGACTAAGTCACAAGCTTTCTGTTTTACATGAATGACAGTAGTTCTTAATGCTAGACAGTTTTGCAAAAATACACTTCTGGTGTCCCACAGTGGGACAGCGATATAGGGTATGCACAGAACACAGGAAAATGAATTGCAGTACTCTCAGGCTTAAGGGTCAGTGTAAAAACATCTCTCTATAAATTATTACAGTTTAGGCAATTTGCTACTAAATTTGTTTTCATGAACATTAGCATTCAGTTCAGTTCAGTTGCTCTGTTGTGTCCGACTCTTTGCGACCCCATGAACTGCAGCACGCTAGGCCTCCCTATCCATCACCAACTGCCGGAGTCTACCCAAACCCATGTCCATTGTGTTGGTGATGCCATCCAACCATTTCATCCTCTTTCGTCCCATTCTTCTCCTGCCCTCAATCCTTCCCAGCATCAGGGTCTTCTCAAATGAGTCAGCCTATTGCATCAGGTGGCCAAAGTATTGAAGTTTCAGCTTCAACATCCAATGAACACTCCAGACTGATCTCCTTTAGAATGGATTGGTTGGATCTTCTCGCAGTCCAAGGGACTCTGAAGAGTCTTCTCCAACACCACAGTTCAAAAGCATCAATTCTTCAGTGCTCAGCATTCTTTATAGTCCAACTCTCACATCCACACATGACTACTAGAAAAACCATAGCCTGACTAGACAGAATTTGTTGACAAAGTAATGTCTGTGCTTTTTAATATGATGTCTAGGTTGGTCATAACTTTCCTTCTAAGGAGTAAGCATCTTTTAATTTCATGGCTGTAATCACCATCTGCAGTGATTTTGAAGCCATCAAGAATAAAGTTTGTCATTGTTTCCACTGTTTCCGCATCTATTTGCCATGAAGTGATGGGACCAGATGCCATGATCTTAGTTTTCTGAACATTAGCATTACCCACAGAATAATTTTAGAGTAATATTGGTTAATAGAATGCAAAAGAAAATGTTGAATAATCATTGTGTTTTTATCTTTCTATAATAGATGTCAATGAAGTTCCTTATTTAGCTATTGTCTAATGCACTTTGAAATAAGTGATAATTACTTTGATATTCTCCAGTCTTAGCTCTTTGGTTAATCAATCCAAATAGCTTGCTGGAGAGAAGGTATTTAAAAATACAGCAGTGAAATTTTAGGTAAGTTAATTTGGTGATACAGTTGTCAAAGTTAAAAGTTCCTTTAATCATATGGCATAAAATAATGAGTAAATGGTCATTTAACAATTGATTTCAATTTTACCTGCCAACAATGAAGTGTTTAAAATTTCTTTTGAGTAAATGCGTAGCTTGACTATCTTATTCAATTCTTGACAATGCCCCTTTTCCTCAACATTTTACAAAGAAATCTGTATAATAAAAACAAATGGAATTAAATAGTTGTAGGTAGGGATAATATCATCTTGCATGATCTGATACAGAAAGGATTTCTCAAAGTGTGTTTACTTACAGATATAAAACTGTGAAAAAGTCTTTGAAATTCATACACAAAATGGTCTTGATCCAATTGTTTAAGATTTTAATACATGAGTAGATGCAAGTCACTTGAAGTAACAAGAGATCATGTCAAAATATGCCAAAAACATTATATTAACAGCTTTCATCCCTGTTAATATTTTATAGAACAGAAAAATATTTCTGATGCTTTTGTCAGAAGCCTTCTTGAATCTTGACCTAATTTGTTGGAATGTTTTAAGAATTTAAAACTTGCTGTTATATCTCTGACTAGTTTAACTCATCATTTAGCTCTCTCCAAGAGTAAAGACACATAGCAAAAATAGCTCTTACATATCAACATTTAAATGAAAGCAGCCTCCATATCATGCAGAGTGGCTATTTGCTAATCAAATGTTCACTGTGGCAATACTTATAGATGGTAGTAGAGAGCATCTGACCAAGTGTTATTGCTTTGCAGGAAAAGAAATGATGTTATTTCCTTTAGATATAAAGTCATTTCTTTAAAAAAAATTAGCCTATTTAATGCATGGGAGATTGCCATATTCCTTCATTTAATGTTGCATTCTCTATAATGATTTCTGATTACCAAAATGCATAGTACAAATGCTAATCAGGGCCCTTTTTCACAACAAATGTGGATGTTGAGTGCCTCCTAGGAGTTTAATCACAGTGTGTGATTCACACAGTAATGGGTCATAATTGCCCCCCACCAAGTTGTCTTGAGGGTCCCCCTGTTTCCTGCTTCATTTTATTATCACTGGACCTTATCAACCACTGAAATCGACCACATTTGCTTTGAAGGTTACAACCAATCTCTACATAAATACCTATACCCCAATAAGTTTTTCCAAGTAAAGTGAAGAATTGTATTTGATCTCTTCTCGTCTTACAAGAGATTAAAAAATAAATAGCAGTATTTATACAATTTTCTATTGCTTTTAATTTTTTTCTTACCTGGAGACACAATCTGATTGCTATCTAGGTAATTAAATTAAATCTAGTTGGTAGCTTATGTATTGATGCATTTAAAAACTTTTTATTTTTGTTAGCTTCAGACACTGTAGGGTTTATTTTCTCTCTAATACCTGGGGAGCTACACATATAAATAACCATCACTTTAGAGAATAGCTGCCCCCATAATTTCTTTTTCTAAACGAAACTGGGAAGATTCCAAACATTGTAACTTGCTGTTGTTAAAGCGAACTGGCCATCTGTGTGGCCTGGGAGGACTGTGGTGTCCACTTGGTGACTGCTTTGTGCATAGAGTCAGTGATTGGCTAGGTTGCAGGATTTCAGTGTTTTTGTCACTTTTAAATGTCTCTTGTGTGTGTGCTCAGTCTCCCAGTCATATCCAACTCTTTCTGACCCCATGGACTGTAGCCAGCCAGCCTCCTCTGTCCATGGAATATTCCTGGCAACAATATTGGAGAAGGTTCCATTCCCTACTCCAAGGTATCTGATCTAGGGACGAACCCAGGTCTCCTGCACTGCAGGTGGATTCTTTACCAGCTCATCTACCCACAAATACGCACACACACCAGTTTGTTGATGCCTAAAGTTCTCTAAGCAAGCACACACTGTTTGTGTTTGATAGTTAGAGAAATCAGGGCTTAAATATTTATTGAGCACTTACTATCTGCCAGTCACTGTCTAAAGTTCTAGGGCAACAGCAAAGAGCAGGAAAGCTGTCAAGGATCTTATAAACTCTTAAGGGTAGAGACAATACAAAGAAGTAACACAGTAGCTAAAATCCATAATAACATATAATGAGAGTAAAATTTGATAGCCAGAGAAGAGGGGGAGCACACTGGACACTAAAGTTGGAATGAGTGAGCTATGGAAAGATAGAAGGAAAATATGTCCATGCAAAGTGATTTCTAAGACAATCTTCTACTTAAAAATTTTATCTCAACCTCAACCTATTTTTCTTCTTTACAATTGGGCAATAGCAGAATACAATAGCAGAATTTTAAGTAGGCTTTAGGATCCATTATTTACATTAAATTAAAATTTTTTTTCAAGAGTATTACTGACAGTTTAACTCAAAAAAATAAAAGATGGTGAAGGACGGGGAAGCCTCGTGTGCTGCAGTCCATGGAGCTGCAAAGAGTCAGACATGTCTGAGTGACTGAACAACAGCAAAATTATATGACCCAGAAAATTCACAACTAGTTATCTACCTGAAATAACTGAAAACAAATACTCAAACACGTGTACGTTCATAACAACTTTATTCAAAATATCCAAATGAAAGGAATAGCATAATCGTCCATCAGTGGATGAATGGATAATTAAACTGTGGTACATACAGAAAATGGAATATTATTCATCTATGAATACTGACTGCAAAGAGTAGGACATGACTTAGTGACTGAATAACTACAGCCATGAATTTTGATAACGTGCTACAATGTGAACAAGCCTCAAAAATATGCTAAGTGAAAGAGGCCAGACACAGAAGGTCATAAGTTATATGTTTCCATTTATGAAATATCCACAAGAGAGAAATCTATAGAAATAGGAAACAGATTGATCATTGTCAGAGGCTGCGAGGGGAGGGAAAAATGGGAAATAACTGCTTGATGGGTATGGGCTTCCTTTTGGGGTAAAAAATTATTTTGAAGTTAGATGAGCTACTGGTTGCACAATATTGTGACTGTACTACATGCCACCGAACTGTTCAATTTTTAAAGTTAATGATTAATTTTATGTTATGTTACTTTTACCTCAATAATAAAAAACGGTATTGCAACATGTCGACTACAAGATAAGTTTTGATAATATGGAATGCTATCTGGTACTGTATAGAATTTCAT
This sequence comes from Ovis aries, assembly GCF_016772045.2. Classification (NCBI taxonomy): domain Eukaryota; kingdom Metazoa; phylum Chordata; class Mammalia; order Artiodactyla; family Bovidae; genus Ovis; species Ovis aries. Next base: position 73,742,713 of record NC_056054.1, on the reverse strand, counting down.
TTTTTGATTCATTTTTTAAAACACATATTCACTGGTTGTATACCACTTGTCAAGCACTGAACTATGTGTGATCAGGAGAAACTTAGTTGGTATCTTTAGCACGCTGTCTAGATGGGATTTAGACAAATGCAAGTATTTCACATGTGCCATAGAAGCTTTTCTCCTTGGGATGCCTGTCTTTCATTTTAGTAGTTAGCTATGCTGTCGTTGTTCAGCTGCTAAGTCATGTGTAATTCTTTGGGACCCTATGGACTGCAGCACACCAGGCTCCCTAGTCCTTCACTGTCTCCCAGAATTTGCTCAGATTCATGTCCATTGAGTCAGTGATGCTATCTAACCCGTGATCCTCTGCTGCTCCCTTTCTTTTGCCTTCAATCTTCCCCAGAATCAGGGTCTTTTCCAATGAGTTGGCTCTTTGCATCAGTGGTCAAAGTACTGGAGCTTCAGTTTCAGCAACAGTCCTTCCAGTGAATATTCAGGGTTGACTTCTTTTAGGACTGGCTGGTTTGATATCTTTGCAGTGTTAATTAAAAATTACGTTTTTTTTTCTTTTGTGGAAATGTGCAACAGATCTCCTCATCCACCAACTTTCAAAGCTGGATGCTTCAATCATTTTTTAAAATTCAGCATTGAACCAACCATTGCAGTAAACAAAATAGATATTTGGGTCACTAAGGATGAGTCTGTATACTAAGAGCATAGTATTTGCAGATACAAATTCTAACCACCATTCTATCAAAATTTACAGCATTGTATTTTTTCTAAATACTTTCCACAGAGAATTCATTCAGCAAGTTCTATTGTCAAAAGTGGGAAATACTCATAGTTAACTAGTAAAATGTAAGATTAGCATCCCGATGTAATATTAACTAATGTAATATTCTAATATTCTTGTATTTTAGTGCCCAGTGCATATTAGCGTTCCCTACTCCCTGAAGAGCTGCTACAGAAATACAGCTACTTTATTTAAATTAATTATTTACTCTATTTAGTTTATTTAATCCAAGATTGCTTAAAGTTATTTAGGTACCGGGTTTCCTTTGTTTTTATTTTTGCACAAAACACGTATTATTATCTGACACAGCCGGTATCATATGGGTCACATATTGCGTCATGTAGTTTTAGTTTTTAAAGCTCTTCAATGAGTTAGCCCTGCCATTATGGCCAAATAATTTACTGAGCAGTGATCATGGAGTAGACTTGTGCCTCCATACACTGAGTTGACTTCATTTTTCTACATAGTGCTTACTTATCACTTCCAAGATTATATTATAAATTATTTTACGTATCACTGTCTCTTCTTTTATTTTTGGCCAGTTTGTGCAGTACCATCTCTTTCTTACTCTAGAGATAAGCACTATGAATGTAGGCACTTCTATTTTGTTCACTGCTATATCTCAAGTTTGTAAAACATCTTGGAACTTAATAGGTGATTAATGTATTTTTTGTTGAATTAATGATAGAGTCAATAACCTCAGATATGCAGATGACACCACCCTTATGGCAGAAAGTGAAGAGGAGCTAAAAAGCCTCTTGATGAAAGTGAAAGAGGAGAGTGAAAAGTTGGCCTAAAGCTCAACATTCAGAAAACAAAGATCATGGCATCTGGTCCCATCACTTCATGGGAAATAGATGGGGAAACAGTGGAAACAGTGTCAGACTTAATTTTTTTGGGCTCTAAAATCAGTGCAGATGGTGATTGCAGTCATGAAATTAAAAGATGCTTACTCCTTGGAAGGAAAGTTATGACCAACCTAGATAGCATATTAAAAAGCAGAGACATTAAGACATTACTTTGCCAACAAAGGTCTGTCTAGTCAAGGCTATGGTTTTTCCAGCGGTCATGTGTGGATGTGAGTGTTGGACTGTGAAGAAAGCTGAGCGCCGAAGAGTTGATGCTTTTGAACCGTGGTATTGGAGAAGACTCTTGAGAGTCCCTTGGACTGCAAGGAGATCCAACCAGTCCATCCTAAAGGAGATCAGTCCTGAGTGTTCATTGGAAGGACTGATGCTGAAGCTGAAACTACAATACGCTGGCCACCTCATGCAAAGAGTTGACTCATTCAAAAAGACTTTGATACTGGGAGGGATTAGAGGCAGGAGGAGAAGGGGACGACAGAAGATGAGATGGCTGGATGGCATCACTGACTTGATAGACATGAGTTTTTGTAAACTCCAGGAGTTGGTGATGGACAGGGAGGCCTGGTGTGCTGCGATTCATGGGGTCTCAAAGAGTCAGACACGACTGAGTGACTGAACTCAACTGAACTGAATGATAGAGTAGGTATTGAAAAATACATATCAGTTTACTGACTGGATTTTTAATATATGAATGTTATGTTCTTGTTCTACTAAGAGGAGATTTGAGCAAATCTGAATTGTAATCAAAATAGTTTAATAAGATTCCAAAAAAGAGCAATTTTACTCATTGTTTGATCTATAAATTTTTCTTCTTGGTCTTGTAATTAAAATAGGCAATAATATTAGTATTAATATTAGTATAAGTAACAAAAATTTGAACTGCCAGGAACATCTTGGACAGTAAATGAAAGAGAGGATTAAATGTATTATCTGTCCATGAATTCTATTTTACTTTATGACTAAACAGTTGGAGAAGACCTGGGTAAACTAATATTTTCTCTAAAACAACAAGATGAAAGCAACTATGATTAAGAGCTGGATGGTCCAGATCCAGATCCAGGTCCAAATGTGCCACGAAGCAGCTGGGTAAATCTTTGTGTAACTCAATTTCCTGGGCTTCTTTTTTGTTATCTGTAAAGTATAAGGACCAGACGAACTTGTCTTCCAGATATCCTCTATATTTAGCATTCCATGATTCCCACAGTTCTGGATCAATTATATTCCTGTTTTATAAATCAGCCTCTTTAACTACTTACTCTCTTCACACTGTTTTGAATTCTTTCTCTGTGGATACATTTTGAGATCTCTTAGGAACTGACTTTAATAGACCATTATCTGGGTTCACTGGGTCCTTGTTATTCTGAGGTCAGCTTCCATCCATTCATCCGCCATCCATCACCAGTCTCCAGACCTCCCAACAAAACCATTTGAACACATCATCATTTTCTAGGGTCAGGATAAGGGTCAAACATCCCTAAAAGCACATTTCCCACCAACTAGAACTTAGTGTGCCGACTCTCATCATTCAGATCAACTTAGTCCTGGGGGATCCACTTGGGAAATCAGTCACGTTGTCAGTTATCTTGCTCCATTCCTGCCCAGTCCAGTTTATGGAGTGAGTCTGTATGGTGCATATAGATTAAACCAGGCCTCCTGCTCTTCCCTTTACTTAGAGGCCTCTTCAGTGTTAGCCATGTCTCCCTATGGGAACTTTAGTGCTGCCTTGTTTTGCTTCAAGTGCCCCAGGATCCCTAAACCAGGGACCTCCAGTCACCATTACCTTCTTATGTTTCTCTCTTAGGCGTGATTTTTCTGGGCCGGGTCCTCTGGGGGTTGTCTGCAGCTTTAGGCTTGAGCTTTGTTTGGAGCAGCATAGAAGTGGGAGGGAAGAAGGATAGTGTGGAGTGGGAGAAGTGGTATGAATGGAGATTTTGTAGCTACATTCTCTTTGTTGTCTCTCAACTGAAAAGGCCTTTGAGACACACTGACTCCCTTTTAATGGGTTATGTTCATGAATTCAGTGCCTGGTGCTAATATTAAATCATATGCTAATGTAAAATCAGTACATTGAGAAAAGAACTGTTCTAAATATCTGAGCTGGGGGTGGGGGCAGGATTTGATGCAGTAAAAATGTTCTGAAAATAGTGTGGTTCTTGTTGAATACCAAAAGTTAGCATCATTTTGCTGGTACAAAACATCAAGTCAAGGAATCCCCAAAGTTTAGGTTCCCACAATGGATTTTTCAGAGTTCTTAAAAACATGATCATCAAATTTTTATGTATTCTAAAACAATTAAAACAGAAATTCTTGGTGATATCATGCCAAGGTCATTTGGAGATTATTCCCTGAGCTGCTTTGTTTGAAATAAAAACAAAATTGTAATGTGAATTGTAGTTACTTAGAACACTATAGAATAAAGCTACAGTAAATTCCTTCACAGTTGAACTAAACTGTTTAACACATGGAATGTCTAATTGACAATTCTGTACCAAAGTGTAAATTTGTCAAGGAAGGATACACAACAAGTTTTTTTTAACATCTCAGTGAGTGCTGTTGTGATTTGGATCTATTACTTCTGAATATTGCATGAAGCTGACAAGCACTTGTCATTTAAAGACCACATGGAGGCATTTAGTTTTCCATTTAGACATAATAACACATTATGCAAATAAGCTTGCAAAGGAAAGCTGGAGGCTGACATGAAATAAACTGTCAAACACAAGTTGCTAATAAATGAGCATTTCTTTATAGATTGTCTTAATTTGGGGAGTTGAAAAATACATTTGTCTGTGGTGAATCAGGGACCTTACTATAGTGGTACTTAACAAAGGATGCAATTTTTGACTTTACAACAACATTCCTTCCCTTCAATGATAATGAGAAGTTGTAGTTTAACAAAAACTCTCAAAACTTAAATTCTATAAAAAGAGATTTATAAGTAAACCATGTTTTCACATTTTCATGGTATAGAGATACATAAGCTTGATTTGTTCTTGTATGATTATTCACTCCTTAATGTTGTGCTGTCTATAATAGATCTAAGCATTTCAATTTGATCTAGACAACAGATTATTGGAATTCAGAGGAGTTTTGACACTTGTGATTTTGACAAGGTAAGATTTCTCAAAGGGATGTACCAAAATCTCCAGGAAGCCATCTTAAAAACAGATATTCTTGATAAGTTACTTAGGAATAAATTTAACCAAAGAGATGAAAGGACTATATATTGGTAACTACAAAACATAATGAAAGAAATTGAGGAAAACACAAATGAATGAAAGGATATTCCATGTCATGAATTAAAGGCCTTAATATTGTCAAAATGGTCATACCATAGGAAACAATATACACATTCAATGCAACCCTTACCAAAATTCCAATGACATTTTTCACAGGAATAGAACAAATTGTTCTAAAATTTGTATGGAAACACAAACAATCCCAAATGGCCAAAGAAATCTTGAGAAAGAAGAACAAAGCTGCAGATATCATGTGCCCCAATCTCAAACTATATTACAAAGCTATAATAATTAAAACAGCATGGCATTGGCATAAAACAGACATACCAATCAAAGGAACAGAATAGAAAGTCTAGAAATAAACTAATGGATATAAAATCCATTTCACAAAGGAAATAAGAATACACAATGTGGAAAAGAAAGTCTTTTCAATAAGTGGTGCTGGGAAAATTGGACGCCACATGCAAAGAAGGAAACTGGATGACTATGTTACACCACACCACAAAATTAACTCAAAATGGATTAAAGACTTGAAAGTAAGACTGGAAAGCGTAAAACTACTAGAAGAAAACCCAGACAGTAACCTCCTTGATGTGGATCTTGGTGATGATTTTTTTTGAATCTGACACCAAAAGCAAAAATAAGCAAATGGGGTTGCATCAAACTACAAGCTTCCGTACAGCAAAAGAAACCATTAACAAAATCCAAAGTAGACTAGGAGAAAATACTTGCAAATCATGCATTTCATAAGAGGCTAATATCCAAAATATATAAAGAACACATACAGCCCAATAGCAAAAAAAGAAAGAATCTAATTTAAAAAATGGGCAGAAGATATGAGTAGACATTTTCCTGAAGAAGACACCAGATGGCTAACATGTACATAAAAAGATGCTGTACATTATTAATCATCAAGAGAATGCAAATTAAAGCTATAATAAAATGTTATCTCACACCTGTTAGAATGGCTATCATCAAAAAGACAAGAGATGACAAGTGGTGATGAGCAACATGTGGAGAAAAAGAAACTCTGGTACACTGTTAGTGGGAACATGCATAGTCACTATGGAAAACAATATGGAAATTCCTCAAAAAATTAAAAGTAGAACTACCATATAATTCAGCAGTTCTACCCCTGGGTATTTATCTGAAGAAAACAAAAACACTAATTTGAAAAGATATATGCATACCCACATTCACTTCAGTATTACTTACCATGACCAAGATATAGAAACAACCTAAAGATCCATTGATGGATGAATGAATAAAGAAAATGTGATATATATCTCTATGTATTTATCTATCTATATCTAATTTAGCCATAAAAAAGAATGAAATCTTACCATTTTCAAGAACATGGATGGGCCCCAAGGGTATTACATGTGGGATGTATTATAAATAGGAGAAGGAAATGGCAGCCCACTCCAGTATTCTTGCTTGGAGAATCCCATGGATGGAGGAGCCTGGTAGGCTACAGTCCATAGGGTCACAAAGAGTTGGACATGACTAAGCAACTTCACAGCACTTGACTTTATATATAAATAACCAAGCTCCTAGGTACAGAGAACCAATTGGTGATTACCAGAGGTGGAGGATTGCAGGGATGGGAGAAACGGATGAATGTTTTAGTTTAAATATATTGGTTTTTTTTTTTAATGTGTATTCCTGAAAGCCTTATTAAACATGCCTATTCCTGAGTCCTGACCAAGACTGACCTAATCAATCAGAAGTTTTGAGGGCAAGTGGTCCATGAATACGCATTTAACAAAAGCAGTCATTCTTACGTTCAAAATACTTTGAGAATCTCTGAGCTGAACAGTCTCTGAAGGTCCATGACAAGCACAATTTCAAGATTGCTAAAGCTGGAATTTATGTTTCAAATTGAATGTGACATGAAGTTGGGGATTGAGTCATTCAAGGTGAGTCTGGCTCAAGATGTAATCTTTATAACTGATGTTTTGTTCTCTCTTTATCCTCATGTAACAATAACTCACAGGTTGTGCTAGTAGTAAAGAATCTGCCTGCCAATACAGGAGACACAAGAGATGTGGGTTTGATCCCTGGGTTGGGAAGATTCCCTGGAGTAGAGCATGGCACCCCACTCCAGTATTCTTGACTTGAAAATCCCATGGACAGAGGAGCCTGGCAGGCTACAGAGATCTGCAAAGAGCCGGACACAACCAAGCACACACACAACAGTAACTCCAATGAAGTAATAGTAGAAATACAGGACTGAACTGTTTCTCAGTGACAGTGGCTCATAGGGGCAGACTTGGTAGGGATGGAATATTAGTACTGGAGAATATGACTGGGAAAAGAGGAATGTCTAAAGGCCAGGGCACAGAGGTGAAGTTTAGTCTCCTCTCTGGAGCCTCTGTCCAGAGATAATTTTGAGGGCTTTTGGTTATTTGTTTTCACAGAACATAGAAAAGATAGCAAAAGTTTCTTCAATTTCTCTCAAACCTCTTCTAGAACCCGTAAACCAGTACCAGAAACCAGGATCCAGGAATACTTTTCTTTTGCCTGGCTCTGCTGTTTGTGCTGTGCAGTGACTTGAATGGATTCATTTCTGCCTCCTTTGATTTGACTCTTAAACTAGTCCACATTTTTGTCCCCTGTTGAGGTACCTGAAAAAATGCTCTGTTTATAGACAACATCTCTTTTGGGGCCATCCTAATCTATTTCTAACTATGTTATCTGTTTTAGCCCACATATTGACAAAGTTTCTCCTTGAACAAAGTTTACTCAGGCTCCTGGGACCCTTCTTCTCCATTAGGCATTGTCCTTGGTTCCATCATTGCTAGACTTGCATAGCCAAGTTGTAGTAAGGATCCTGCTAAGTCACTTTAGGCAGAAGGCCCTGCTCTCCATACCTGAGCAACTTCCTTACTCCTAGGATCTGGTCACCCTGGTCTGCCTTCAGCAAGAAGCCTACTAAGTCTCTTCAACAAGAATCTCCTCTATCCTTGAGGTCTTCTCTTAGTAATTTTCCTTCTGCTGTCCCCATCATTCTGCTTGTTGGCTATGAATCCCCAGTTGCCTCTGCTATATTTGGAATGGAATTGAGCTCATCTCTCTCCCTTGTGATAGTTGTGACACCTATTTTAACAGCCCTAGATAAAGTCATCCTTACCATTTTGCTTCCAGTTTTATACTGAGATATCACTTAGTCAAATCAAAGTGACTATCCATCATCTCATATAGATGTCATATTAAAGAAATAGGAAAAAATATTTTTTCCTTGTGATGAGAACTCTTGCTGCTGCTGCTGCTAAGTCACTTCAGTCGTGTCTGACTCTGCGTGACCCCATAGATGGCAGCTCACCAGGCTCCCCCGTCCCTGGGATTCTCCAGGCAAGAACACTGGAGTGGGTTGCCATTTCCTTCTCCAATGCATGAAAGTGAAAAGTGAAAGTGAAGTCACTCAGCTGTGCCTGACCCTCAGTGACCCCATGGACCGCAGCCTACTAGGCTCCTCCATCCATGGGATTTTCCAGGCAGGAGTACTGGAGTGGGGTGCCATTGCCTTCTCCCATGATGAGAACACTTAGGATTTACTATATTAACAACTTTTATATGTAACATACAACAGTGTTAATTATATTTATCATATTATGCATTACATCTCTAGTAATTATTTATCTTATACCTGGAAGTTTGTATCTTTTGATTGATTGCCTTTATCCCATTCTATCTTATCCCATCCTCTAACTCTGGTCACTACAAATCTGATCTCATTTTCTATGACCTTGTTTGTTTTTGAAGTACAATTGATCTATAACACTATGCTAGTCCCTGTTATACAACATAGTGACTCATATTTCTATACGTTTCAAAATGATCGCCATGATAAATCTAGTTACCATTCTCTTACCATTTTTACAAAGTCTCAAAATATTTTTTTCTTTAGTAATAGATACATTCTTATAAAATAAGTTAGGAAACATTTAACCTAATCCTTTTGTTTTACAAACAATAAAAATGAGACTCAAAAAAGCTAAGTGAATTATCTAAAGTCCTCTTCTTGCAATGTAAGCCAATTCCTTTTTGTACTATAGTGAATCAAATCAGAAAAGCTGCTAGCTTTCACAGATCTATGTCCTGTACTTTAAACCCATGAATGTTCTGGTCATTCTGTCCTCTCTAGTAGGTTAGAGGGGGGGAAAAAAAAACGACCATTTTTCAAACTTATGAACCTCAAGCTATATAGTTAGAGAGAATTTCCAAAGAAGGTTTATATACCTTTAATATATAAAATAGTATCCTGAAGCTAGATTTTTTCCATTAAAAAAATTCTCTCAATTTCTTCCGTTTGATTGTTTCGTTCTTTAGTATAAGTTACCCAGCAAAAGGCCTGAAGAATAAACACATGGCAAGCAATTGTGATCACTCTTCCTTGCCCTGGCCAAAAGCTTATTAGATTATATTGATTTACCAGCTCTTTCCTTGCAGAAATAGCCTAATTAAATGTTCAGTACTGCCTTTGAAGGTGAGGTCAACTCAATAGTTACTTTGGGTTCTAATTTTAGAAGTTCTCCCTCCTCTGATTATATTTTTGTTAATGAGAACTAAACATTGATGTCTTAAGTTGGCACTCTTTCCATTCTTTTACATATTATTTCTTGGAACAAAAATGTTGTTTGGAGTCTGAGTTTAAATTGGGCCCAGTCACAGATAATTTTTACCTTGAGTGGAAAGATTATTCTCTTCTTTACTGGGAGGGATGGTGATATGGCAACCCTAGTGTTCTATCTTTTTACAAAAGTTATTTGGGGAAAATTTCAGATTTCTTTTAAGCTTTGGAGCGGGTATTTCCTGCATTCAGGATGCTATCTCTTTCTGTGGGGAGTGGAGTCATAGGGTTCTTTCTTTAAGGGACATTTTCGCCTTTATAAAAAGAAAAGACAATTTAAAGACTTTGTTTTGTTTTGTCATAAAGCACCATGATCTATAACTTTGAGAGTGTAGAAAGTAAGCTCTTAGACCGGTCGTTAGGGAGGAGTAGGATATACTTATTTGGAGTAGCTATGGCGTTTTATCTTTTTTCCCTTCTTTTCAGGAACAGCTGGTCTTGTTCCTGTGGTAAGATAGGGTTGGCAAATCTAAATGGTGCAATCTATCTTCAATCTAAGATGGTGTAAAACTTCAGATAGATTATCCCAGAGTGCTTAATGTGAATACTGTTTAAAACACAGACTAAACATCCTAAATATCTAACTTCTTATGGTTGACAAAAGTCTTTATGAGCCTTTGGTTCAGTATGGCTGTTTGTTTAGAATTGCCCATTTGAGAATTTTTTTTTTTTTTGGCGGGGGGTGGGGTGGGTATTCTTTCTATACTTACTTCCTTTCCCCATGAACAGCAAATTTGACCAAAATCATCTACTAGGAGAAGATTGTGAGAAATGTAACCATGTTTGTACAACAGAGAAACTAAAAAGAAATCTTATTTGATCCCTGTTTTTGGTGACTGTGAAATTAAGGGCATCATCAACACTCTGGGGCATTTGAAAACGAATTTCCTTTTTGGAGGCTTTGATGGCTTTCAGATAGGCTGTGGATTTACCATGCTTCATGGAGCCGAAGGACACGGTTGTCTGATGGTCCTGCTAGACATTTACACACAGTGTAATACTCCTCCACTTTCAGTTCAAAGCAAGTATTGTCTCCCGGGTTTTCACTTAGCTTCTTTTGCTGTTTCTCATTTATTTTGAGATAACAGTTCACTTCAAACTAGATAATCTTCTGATTCAAAAAAAAAAAAAAAAAAAGCAAGTTAGTTCCTTTCCTTCATAAAACAACCTTTTCTTTGAAGATACAGTTCAGTAAATCCAATAAATTTTGAGGTAGCATGATTTTTCATTGGTTGGGTACTATAATATAATATGAAAACCAGAATCTTTTTAAGATGTTTTGCTACAAGACTTTCTTTTGCTAAGTTTAGAAAACCTATTCAGCACATACTATAATTTGATACTATTAGCCTCAAAGTATTATGGGCAGTTGTCTCAGTATAATTTCAGCTTTTGAACTTTGTATGCGAAATAGCACGAGAATGAGCCAAACAGCAAATGAATGCAGTTGATTTGTTATTGAAAGGCTAAAGGGAATTCCAACATGAGTTCAAAATGCTGTTTAATAAGCAGGAGATACAGAGAAATTTATTTTAGAAGTTTAAAAAATAGGTTGACTTTAAAAGTGCAACTTGAAGCCATGTTTTAGAAGATACTTCAGCTAGTGATTCGTCTCTGTGTGGGTGGTTTGGGATCTCATTCAGAGTTAACTGGTGATTTCTTTCTTCTCAAGTTAGCAAATAAAGTCAGTTGAAAACAAGATTGGGTCTGACTGAGGAAAAACAAAACCAAAATTAAAAACAACTTTTTAATTTTTCCATTGGAAGTCTGAAAATGGAATTCACTTACAAAGTTGTTTTGAGAGTCACAACTTTTGGATTCTTCCGAAAGTCTCCTGCAAATGTGAATGTCTAAGTGTATATTTGTAATGTGTATGCAAAATTCTGGGCAACATATTTTGAGATCCATTGTAAATGCCCAAACAGGTCTGACCTGTGCTGTGCTGTGCTAAGTCACTTCAGTCATGTCCAGCTGTTTGTGATCCTATGGACTGTAGCCTGCCAGGCTTCCCTGTCCATGGAATTCTCCAGGCAAGAATATTGGAGTGGGTTGCCCTGCCCTCCTCCAGGGGATCTTCCCAACCCAGGGATAAACTCACATCTTTTACATCTCCTGCATTGGCAAGTGGGTTCTTTATCACTCGCACTACCTGGAAAGCCCCACACATAATTAGAAATATAATTAAAATTAAAATTCATACAAATGCTTCATAGACTCCTGGATGATAAAAATAAAAATGTCAGTGACTGCTGAATTGGAGTGTTAATTTGTAGAAGTGTTCTTCATTCATCACATGACATAATACTTAGAAGAATCTTACGAAATAGGGCAGGTTACATAATCTTTATTGTAAAAAGAGGGTAAAAATAATAGACTTATTGAAGATCAGCTATAAGCCACACATTGTTTAAACATTTTGCACATATTAACTCATTTATTTCTCTTTAGTGCCTTATGAAATAGATACTCCTGTGTCATTTTGCAGATAGAGAAATGAATACCAAACAGAGCAGCATCTTTCCTGAGACTGTATAGCCAGCAGTGATGGAGCTAGGATTCAAGCTGAGGAATGATAACTACCCCTTTTTACAGATGAGAAACTTGAATTTCAGAAAGGCTAAAAAAGGTTCCCCAAGCTTAAACACCTAGTAAATGATGTGCAGAAGTTCAAACAAGGTCTGTTTGGCTTTAGAATCTTAGCTTTTAACCATTTTATTACAATATTTACTTTAAACCCTGGTTTCTCACTTTTTAGTTTGATACTAGGACACGTAAGCTAATGAGTTTTTTAGTCCTAGCCACTATTTACAAAAGATGTATTGGCTTCTTTCTCCAGCTACATGATTTAAGGTCCATTTTATTAATTTTTTAAAGTTTGTTTTTAATTGGAAGATAATTGCTTTAAAATGTTGTATTGGCTTCTGCCATAGAAAAATTGAATCAGTGATAAGCATACATATGTTCCCTCCTTCCTGACCCTCCCTCCATCCCCCAATGTCCATTTTTATTTTGCAGCCTTAATATACACAGATAAATGGTTTTTAATTAAGATATTTTGTATGGTTCCAAATTGGGAAAGGAGTATGTCAAAGCTGTATATTTTCACCCCGCTTATTTAACTTATATACAGAGTACATCATACAAAACGCCAGCTGGATGAAGCACAAGTCAGAATCAAGATTGTCAGGAAAAATATCAATAACCTCAGATATGACACCACCCTTATGGCAGAAAGTGAAGAGGAACTAAAGAACCTCTTGATGAAAGTGAAAGAGGAGAGTGAAAAAACTGGCTTAAAACTCAATATTCAAAAAATGAAGATCATGGCATCTGGTCCCATCACTTCATGGCAAATAGATGGGGAAACAATGGAAACAGTGACAGACTTTATTTTCTTGGGCTCCAAAATCACTACAGATGGTGACTGTAGCCATGAAAATAAAAGATGCTTGCTCCTTGGAAGAAAAGCTATGACAAACCTAGACAGCATATTAAAAAGCAGAGACATTACTTTGCCAACAAAGGTCCTATGATTTTTCCAGTAGTCATGTATGGATGTGAGAGTTAGACCATAAAGAAGGCTGAGTGCTGAATAATTGATGCTTTGAACTGTTGTGTTGGAGAAGGCTCTTGAGAGTCCCTTGGACTGCAAGGAGATAAAATCAGTCAATCTTAAAGGAAATCAATCCTAAATATTCATTGGAAGGAATGATGCTGATGCTGAGGCTCCAATATTTGGCCACCTGATGTGAAGAACTGACTCATTAGAAAAGACCTTGATGATGGGAAAGATTAAAGGCAGGAGGAGAAAGGAACCACAGAGGATGAGATGGTTGGATGGCATCACCGACTCAATGGACATGGGTTTGAGCAAGCTCTGGGAGGTGGTGAAGGACAGGGAGGACTGACGAGCTACAGTCCATGGGATTGCAAAGAGTCGTACATGACTGAGTGATTGAACAACGTTTTGCATGGATGGAGGAGTATAAGATGCAAGGTGTATAGAATTGTATTAGAATCACTGGAGAAACATTTTCAAAATGCCATGTCAGCTGAAGGCTCCGAATACTACTACTATATCAGAGTGGGATGGGGTGGGGTCTTTCAGTAGGAGGAAGCCTTGGTCCATGTAATTATAGAAAGGTTCCATAACACACCATGATATCATCTCTCATTTGATTGAATACTTCAAGAGGTTTACTCTCCATGCCTGCAAAAGCTGTGCCATGTCTTTCTTTAAAAATGTTTCATATTGTAGATATAACTTGATGATTGCAAGGGACAATGGTGGAACTGTTTTCCTCTATCTGGATAAAGGGCTTTATGTTTAATTTGTGGACAGTATTATCATGCTATATGTGGTCTGTAGGATTTTTTTTCTTACTGTGACTAGGATAAGATAGGTCTTTTCCTTTCTACTTCTCTATTAAATGTATCTCTTTTGAGTTCATTATTTCTATGTTGAGTGCTTTTAATATAGATTTGGTAATCAATATATCTTCCATTTGTGTCATATGTAAATTTGAAAGGTAGGGTCTTAATAAGCTGGTGGTTAAAAAAAATTGAACAAAGTAGGACAAATGTGAAAATTTGAAAATTTGTGAACAAGAGCCCTCTCTCTGGGAGAATACTGTCTAGTAACATCTATCCATATAATATGGATGTGGCTGTTCAATAAACTACTAAAATTTCTGACATTCTATTACCTAATAATGTTTAAGCACACAGGATTTGAGTCAGACAGACACAGGTTCAAATCCTGGCCCATTGTTTTGGCTATGGACAAGTTATACAACATTTTTGAAACTTTGTTTTCTCCACTGAAAAGTGAGGTTAATAACATTAATATCAGAAGATATTAAAACATACATAAAAATATCTCCACTAGAACAGTGCCTGACATATAGTAGTTAAGCAACAAATGATAGCTGTTATTATTGATATTATCATGAGAATTTAGAGAATTTGATCAATATATATATTTTTCTATACCAGACAAAGATCTCATAAAAAAATAATGAGGTGTATTTGGCTTAGTTTACTTGGTGAATCTTGATGACCTATTAACATTTACATCTCTTATTCTTGAATTAATCTACTATACATTTTTAATCTCTTCATGTTTCTCAGTTTGTAAATCATTTGACTGAGTTTCTAATGTTTCCATATACAATGAAATCAAATGAAACCTTGCTTTTCTTAATGCTAGTGTTAGGTACACCCCTCAAAACTGCTTTCTCTTGCTGAGCACCCAGAACTAAATAAGTAGTTAAGGAGATGAATTTTCATTCATGCCTTTATGTATGAAAAGTCAACTGTCTTTAGTTATCTTTAGCCACCACTTTCTAAAACTTCTCTACGTTTGTTTTCTCATTGAGTTAAATAAAATGACCTGGAAAGTTTTAAATGCTAGTACAAAGTCAAAAGGAATAAACTGAAAGATTTTGTGGTAGGTAAGAAAGTTAATTATCAGCTATGATTTGATACTTTTATCCAATAGCTAATTTTATACAAAGTTATGTTTCATTGTGGATGACAGGATAGACTGATTTTAAAGATTTATTTCATACTAAGTAAGATTTTGATGCTTTTGACTAAAAAGTAGATATGTAAAGGATGGCTCAGACGGTAAAGCGTCTGTCTACAATGCGGGAGACCCGGGTTCGATCCCTGGGTCGGGAAGATCCCCTGGAGAAGGAAATGGCAACCCACTCCAGTACTATTGCTTGGAAAATCCCATGGACAGAGGAGCTTGGTAGGCTAAAGTCCATGGGGTCGCAAAGAGTCGGACACGACTGAGCAACTTCACACACCAAAGGATGTTCATGAGATCTCCAGAGGAAGTTGAATGGGTTTCTGAGAGCACCAAGAGAGAACTTTCCAAAGTAAGTTTATTGGTAAGTCAGTCGAGGAATCCTTGACCAACATTTTTATTTCTTTTGTGTAGTTTTGAAATAACCTTATTTCTTAAATATCTAGCAACCTCAAGAAAATATATCCTAGCTTGTTCTGTGTACTCTATGTCTCATTTTAGACATTTCAGATTTCAGGAATAAGGTTAAGTAATTTTAAAACTTAATACCTTGACATAGAAAACCACTGGCATTATTAACTTTCAAATCAATGAAGAGAGTAGAAAAATGTTTTAACAAAAGAGCTAATGGCTGTTTTCTTTAACCTACGTTTGGGTTAACTGAACAATATGGCCTTTTCTTGGGACACTAAAAGTAAAATGGAGAGTCTGACTTTTTATATCTGAATTCTGTAAAGTATCTGTTTGGCAACTGGGTAATACATGTCAATCTTATTCTTTTCTTAAACAGTCTTTCTTCATGGCAGGAATGATATGACTCTTATTGTTTAACATTTGTGTAGCACTGGCAATAGACTTGTCTTTGCTTTGAATATCATAGAGTGGGAATCGTCCCATCCTGGTGCGCATAGTATAAAAAGAAGGTAAACCCAATAATAAGAGATAATATGACAAGAATAAAGGTGGACTGTTGAACAAGTACTCTGCTTTTTCTTAACAAATAGAAATGGGTAGGAGACTGCACACGCCTGGTGCTGTCATCTAGAATGCTGGTAACCTACTCCCTCTCTCCCAGCAAAGCTTAGTTAAAAAGCACAGCTGAATTAAACACAAAGAGAAACCCGTGGACTTGTGGATGTAACTATGCTTTCAGTAAAGCTTTATCTCAGTAACATGATGATTTAAAGCAGATGTGATTTTCCCAACATTGCTATGGTTTTGACCACCTAGTTCTTTTACTCCTTTGTGATTTTGAATGAATTATTGATAAGGAATACTTCAAAGGTACACAAAAAAATCTTTTACACTTCACATTTATAAAACAATGATGTTGATGGAGGGAGAAAGAAAACCCCTGTCAATATTTTTCTGAGACTAAACAATAACAAAGTGCCTTCAGGATTCATTTTAATGAGAAAAACTAGGGTGGCTCCGTGGAAGTCTCAAGACAGGCAGTGCACACTAGGAAATTAATTATTCCTTGGCAGTCAGGCAAATGTATGCGGTTTATGGTGGCATTGCAGAAAATAAATATTCTTTTAATCAGCAATGCTGGCTTATTTCCTCAAAGGTAACATCAAACTTTAAACGCATGAAGTCACATATTTTAAGATAGGATTCCGAAACAAAGGGTTTGCTTGGCTTTTCAGAATATTGTTTTCAGGTTACTGTTTGCACAGGGTTTCCTCCAAGTAAGTGCAGCTGATCCCTGAGTCTTGTCCACACTCAGAGAACAGGGTTATCATTATGGACAGCATTTTCTCTAAGCCTGACTGTGATCTGTGCTGGAGGAGACATTGACTTTCATGATGGTTTTATGGATCGATGATTCAGGTGGTTCTCCAGATAGCTCTGCTGGGTTCCTGGGCCATGTTTGCAAGTCAAAGCTGCATCTCCTCCCCTAGGTGGAATTTCTCAGCTCAGGGATTCACTTCTTTAGCTGCCTCTTAGCTGCCTCCAGCTCAGGCAGTTGGCAGCTGACGGGGCAGCGCTACTAATGCAAGCGGCAGGTGATAAGAGACGTTGGGATTTTAACAGGGTAATGAATTAATTCACAAACTCACTGAGCACAAATGATAACTTCGGTACAATTTCTAGTTACAGTTAGGAGGGGATTGCATTGTTTTACGGGATAAAGGTATTAGTTTTGATTCTTGTAATGTAATGTGTAGCATACTGGTATCTTTGAGGAAAAGCCAGGTTCTGGATGTGTGAATTTGCCCGTGACCAACTCCTGAAATGGATGCAAATTAAAATGAGTGATTTCTGTGATAGCAAAGTGTGCTGTAGCATAGCTTCTATACCCAGATCCCTAAGAGGGACTGGCAGAGGCTCAGAATTTCATTTTGCCTGAACTTTTATCCAAAAGCAGCATAACCAACCCTTCTCCAAATGTATCCCAAACTTTTATTATATTTTGAGGGAATTCAGGCTGAACAAGCAATCTTTATGCTGTACTTCAACCTTGTAATTATTTCAGCGACTCCCTTCAAAATCAACAGATTCAAGACAACATCTAATTCCTGATTTCGTTATGACAAGGGAATCATTCATATTTTCCCTATTATTTCTGATATTTCCCCCAAAATATTTCTATTAGAAAAAAGACAATTTTAAATTTCAGAGACAATCCTCAGAAAAACAAGTTCTCCTTTTTTCAGGGTTTGATTGGCATGACCAATAGTATTTTCAAAAAGGGAATTGTGAGTTTGCATGTTAACACATAAGTATGTATGCTAATATCTATTTTAGAATTATTTTCTATCATTTCATCTTTCAGACGGTTAAACTGCTAAAGGTAATCAATAAAATCTATTGTTTGTACCTGTAGAATGCTCAGATCAGTACCAGGTATACATGCTAATTAAAAATATCAGTTAATGATAATAGAGGTGTTAGATATAATGATAAAATACTCTTTCTTTCAGATGACTGACTTACATGGAAATGATATATTCATTCAATACAATGAATATTCAATGTGATTTAATAAATATTCATTGGACACCTGTGCTGGGCCCTAGAGATATTAAGATGAGAAAGCTTCAGTTTTGGTTACTTACCACAGTAGATTGCATTGTTGTTCTTAAATATTCACTCCTCTTCCTGTAAAAAGATTAGACCTCCCTAGGTGGGGATGTATGTACCTTGCAGTGTGTCCTGTGAGAGGGGGATATACTTTTCTATCTCCTTGGCTGTGTAGTGGACACCATGCACACTACACCTGAGAAGATGATTTAAGAAGCACCATATGATTCTATTGTCACCTTCTTTTTGTTGTAAGAATGGCAAGTTTCAACAAAGAGATTTTCCTAACTTGAAACATAACCCTAACTGTAATCTGAATCCTGGAATAAGAAGATTGAAAAAAGCTCACAATAACCAACCTGTAGCTGCCAGCGTGTACCATGTTCATTGTTGTAAATCACTGAGATTTCGGAAGTTGTTTACTCACAGTGAAGCTAGCTGAAACACTGCCTGGAATTAAACTACAGTACGTTAATTCTAAGTAAAATTTCTCACTGTCTGTTTAGTGACCTAGGACCAAAAAAAGGAGACTAATTCTCATCCAAGAATACTGCAAACTATAGCTGTTTGTAACAGCCTTGGATGGACTGTGAGCAGACTCCATCCATCTGGGTTGCTCTGGCCAAGTCTGCCTACTGTTAAATATTAGTACATTAGCTGTTCAGCTTTCCTCATTGAGTGGAGGTCACTGAAAGAGCTAACTCTGTCATTATTTATTTGTCCTAGATGTAGTCACCTGGACCAAATCAATTGGTAGTTTAAGGTCAAAGCTTTCATATTTTACTTATCTAGTGTGTATGTGTTAGCCACTCAGTCATGTCAGACTATTTGCAACCTCATGGACTGTCGCCCACCAGACCCTTCTGTCCATGGGATTCTCCAGGCAAGAATACTAGAGTGGGTTGCCATTTCCTTCTCCAGGGGAATCTCCCCAACCCAGGGATCAAACCTGAGTCTCCTGCATTGCAAGTGGATGCTTTACCATCTGAGCTACTAGGGAAGTTACTTACCTAGTAGGGTGAGAATAAAGACCTGTTCAGGGCAGTTAACATGTCAAGGTTATCCATCTCTGATATGCTATTGCCTTTCAGTGTGTGTTAGAGATCAACAAACACTTGTATTAATAATTATTTTTCTCCTCCTAGGGTCAAGGTTAACATGAATGGAGAGAATTCTTGTCTAATCTACAGTAAGAGAAGAGTGTGTTTGCATGAGAGCAAGAATGCAAGGATGAGCAAGAGAGAGAGAGAGAGAGAGAGAAAGAAAAGCGAGAGAGAGAGAGTGAAAAGTGAGAGAGAGAAAGAGAGAGAGAGATCTAAAGGTTTAACTAAGGGTTTCACATGTACCTGCATGTACCACATACTAAGTGAAAATCCCATTATATTAAGAAGACAAAGGAAAAAACAAAACCCAAGATCATTGAACGGTTTTTGTGGTTGATTCATTTCAGGATACTGCATGTACCACATACTAAGTGAAAATCCCATTATATTAAGAAGACAAAGAAAAAAACAAAACCCAAGATCATTGTGGTTGATTCATTTCAGGATACATTTTTCTACAAGTCCTTTGCTAACTGTCTTTCTTGGACTTTTGTGGCAGGACGCATGAAGTGGAGGACATCACATGCTGCCCCATTCTCCTCCCTTCCTGTGGCTCCTGCACCTTCTTTCTCCACTCCCTTGCAGCTGGGTGGTGCATGTGATTGGTTGCAGCCCCTGGACCTGAGTAGAAGTGATGCTTGTCACTCAACAGGCTGAGGCTTGGCTCCCCGGGTCTCTCTTCTCTGCCGTGGTCATCCTGGGAGACGCATGCTGAGAGGCCAGCGCCACCAGATGGCATCTGAACAGATCCTGGCTCACTCACTGCTTGGACCTGAAAGGGAATTTTGTGAGCAAGAAATAAGGTTATGTATTTTACTTGTTATTATAGCTTACTGTGGGCCAACATATGGCTTCTGAACACTTCTCATTTTTTGCCTTGGAACTAATTTTTTTTTTTAATCTTCTGATCTTCCTTCCTTCTTTCCTCTCTACTTTTCTTTCTTCTTTTCTTCACTCTAAAACTATGTATGGACCATGAACTATATGCCAAGAATTGTGATGATAAACAGTTGAGACATGGATTCTGCCCTGTGGAATTAGAGGGGAGTGAGAATGACTCACAGTTTTTTTATTCCTTTTACCTGTACCAGGCACTCTACCAAACTATCTCATTTAATTCTCACATCCACACCACAAGCAGGTTCTATTACTACCCCTAATTTATTGATAAAGAAATGGAGCTTCAGAGAGGTCAATGATAGGGCCCAAATCAGACAGACAGTGAGGGACCGAGCTGGGCTTCAACCTT
Organism: Ovis aries; assembly: GCF_016772045.2. Classification (NCBI taxonomy): domain Eukaryota; kingdom Metazoa; phylum Chordata; class Mammalia; order Artiodactyla; family Bovidae; genus Ovis; species Ovis aries. Next base: position 73,722,288 of record NC_056054.1, on the reverse strand, counting down.
GAGCTGCTCATTGCCAAAGCCTTGGTGATGAAGCACTGGCTAACTTTTGCTTCTCTGGAGAGGCTACACATTATTAGTATATAATAATATATATCATTATTATTATATTATTATATTAATATAATATGTAGTGTTATAATCTTATATTATATTAATATATTATTATATTATAATAATATATATCATTATTGTTTTTAATACATAGATCTGTTAGAAGTAGAGATTTCTCCCCTCTTTGGATATGAGTTTGTTCTTTGATGTTTTGATCATAATGAAAAGAGTGTCAAGAGACTGAAGCAGTCAGAATTCCACTCCCCTCACTGGCTGTCTGAAAAATGCCTGGGCAGGTTCCAATGTTGCCCTCCGTGCTTTTATTCCTCTGCTAAAGGCAAGAGTCCTCATCTGAATGGACAGACTCGGAACCCTCTGCTGGTGCAGCTGGTGCCGGGATGTGCGTGGACACAAAGGGTGCCGCTCACAGTCCCGTCAGGCCCCGGGAGGACAACTGGGCAACACTGCCAACAAAAGAAGGGAGAGTCAAAACCCCCTTTCCTGGGCAATATCTGCAGACCCGTGGCAACAACTAACCACAACTTTAAAAATATATTATTTGGGATGAAAGGGAGAGCTCTCCTCCAATTTACTTATGGTTTTGGCTTCTCAAAGGAGCTAGCAGGATTTTGAAACAAACTAAGTTTAAGTATGGATTTGTGAGGTCACCACTTCTGCCTCACTGCTGACAGAGAGCTTATCTTGTTGGAATAGACAAGGGAACTTCGGCTTCTTGCTAAAGAACACTTGATCCTGAGACCTGTTTATCTCATTTGCTTCCTCTGAGGAGCAACATCAGGGGTGGTCAGGCCTCCCTCTGGTATCCAGGACACCCGAGAAGCTGAGAACTGACTCAAAGTGTGGGTCATTGGTCACATGCATTAGAAAAACCTCGAGTCATTATTACTGAGGTGGGTTATGAATCCCACTGCTGACTCACTGAATTCAAAGCTTGGAGGTGGAATGGAACTCTGCTTCAACAAGCATCCAAGGGATTGTCACATGTACACCAAGGCTGGACAACAGTGGGCTGGAGGCCACAGCTTCCTCTCGACTGGCCCTGAGTGCAGGCCTTGCTGACATTTAGGCTTTTATTCCTGTCTCATTTCTCCCCCTGACCCAACAGACACATCATTTTTAATAGCCTTATGGAACTCCCAGCAATAACTTCTCTATTATAGATGACCCACTCAGGATGAAATAACTGCTTTCTTCATAGGGCAGATTACAGAAATACAACTTTCGAGAAACCACAGCTTCCTCTGTTCTGCACTGATGTTGTTTAGTTGCTGAGTCATGTTTGACTCTTCTGTGACCTCATGGACTGTAGCCCACGAGGCTCCTCTGTCCATGGGATTTCCCAGGCAAGAATACGGGAGTGGGTTGCCATTTCCTTCTCCGATTGTTATGTATTATGCATTTTCAAATGAAATCTGACTCCTTGAATGAAATTTCATGTTCACACTAAAAAAGTTTCCTTTAAAAAGTTAAAAGATGAGATTCATTGCCTTATGCCTCCACATTACCTCCTGCAGGCATCTGTGCAGACACCTCAAAAAGCCACCAGAGGAAAGTGAAACTGGGGTCCATTCCACCCTCCATTCATGCTCTTTCATTACTAAGGCTCCCTTTTGAAAATGGAAAACATTTCCTTTCCCAGCACCATTTTCTTCTTTGGTTCAATCACCTTCTCACACTCTCTTTCTATATTTATTTTAAGCAAATATTTAGGTTTAGGAGCTGAAAATCTCCTCAGACAATTTACAGTGAAGCCCATGACCCAGAAGGATTAGTAAGGGGAGGAGGAGAGGACAGCAAGGCTCTCCCTGGTGAGTTTGAGAAAGACCGGGTTTGTTAGATGAAATGTAATGATCACAATTCACGTATCTGTGGGAGGCTTGGCAAAAAAAAAAAAAACAAACAAAAAAACCAAACATCATTTCAAGCAAAGTTGCAGGAAGAAAAAAAATGCCTCAAACCAACTCCCTCTTTCATAGCAGCAAGCTATGTAGGCTATGACTTATTTTACTGAACAGTGTTAAGTGCTTTCCTGTTGAAAAATGAGGAACTTATTAATTATTTTAAGTTTGAAGTAATTAAGCCAAGCGCTGTCAGGCTGACATGGTTTTCTCAGCAGGCGGCTGGATTCTTCTTGCAGAGTGAAGGATTTTTCTAGTCCCATATGCTGAGCTACAGGTGAGCCAGTTGGTAAATATGTGACACCTTTTAATTATACCCTGTTGCAAGCTGTAGCTTGTCTTGTGAATTATTTGATCATTTGTTGCTCTCTCATGAAAGAGAAGCAATAGGTGAGTCTCCCTAGGAAAGGGGTGGGGGTAGGAACAGAGGAGTGACTGGGTGTATGGAATGGAGGAAAAGCAATGCTGTACTAGGGGCTTTAAGAGATTATTTCAGGGCCTGCAGGTGACCTTCTAGCATAAATTATGTCAAGTTTGTTGTCTCAATTGGCAGAGCACACTATTATATATAAAATAAATAACCAATAAAGACCCATTGTATGGCACAGGGAACTCTACTCAGCACTCAGTAATGGACTATTTGGGAAAAGAATCTGAAAAAGAGTTGGTATGTGTATACATATAGCAGATTCACTTTGCTGTATTCCTGAAACTAACACAACTTGTAAATCAGTTATATGTGTGGGCTCAGTTGTGTCCAACTCATTGTGGTCCCATGGGCTATAGCCCACCAGGCTCCTCTGTATTTCCCAGGAAAGAATACTGGGGCAGGTTGCCATTTCCTACTCCAGGAGATCTTCTCACCCCAGGGATTGAACTCGAGTCTCTTGAGTCTCCTGCAATGGCAAGCACATTCTTTACCACTGAGCCACCGGTGAGCCACCAGTCAATAAAGCAAATATACCCCAATAAAAATTAAAGAAAAGGAAAAGAATGCTGATAGTAGCTGAGGAAACAGGTTTTTTGTAGCTGGTCCAGTCAGGCCTGGGTGATAGGAAAGACTGAAAAGCCTTTTCTCTTCACCTTCTTTCTGGGCTACTATCTCCCCATTTATGGTGGCTCAGTGGTAAAGAATTCACTTGCAGATGCAAACGAGGCAGGAGGTGTGGGTTTGATCCCCGGCTCAGGAAGAGCCCCTGGAGAAGGAAATGGCAACTACTGTAGAAGCTAGTATTCTTGCCACTCTAGTATTCTTGCCTGGGAAATCCCATGGACAAAGGAGCCTGGCGGGCTACAGTCCATGGTGTTGCAAAAGAATCAGACACGACTTAGTGACTAAATGACAGCAACACAAGCTGCCCAGCTGGATTACACGTGCATGATGGAGAGCTAATTTTCCTCACTTAAAAAAAAAAAAAAATTGAAATACAATCGCTTTACAATGTTGTGTTCGTTTCTCTATAACAGCGTGAATCAGCTATATGTATACAAATATCCCCTCCTTCTTGAACCTCCCTCCCCCATCTCACCTCTGAGCTCTCTGTGCTATACAGCAGCTTCCCACGAGCTCTCTATTTTACACGTGGTAATGTAAATATGTTAATGCTACTCTGTCAGTTTGTCCCACTCTCCCTCCCTCCCATGTGTGCAAGTCTGTTCTCTACATCTGGGTCCCTACTCCTGCCGTGATAATAGGTTCATCAGTACCATTTTAGATTCCATATATATCTGTTAATATGAGATATTTGTTTTTCTCTTTCTGCCTTCACTCTGTATGACAGACTCTAAGTTTGATGGACAGCTTTTGAGCTCACATTTTCTCAGAAGAAGACCAGGAAAATGGAAGATGGAAAGAAGGGGCTGAGAAAGCCCTGTTGGCAGTGGTAGAGTTAGACAGTTGCATATCCACAAAAGTTTCCAAGTTCTTTTTTTGAAGGCTAAAATTCAAAGGTCTCCTTGTGTAGCATTATGTTTCCAAACTTTCCTTGCATCGCTTTGATAAGAGTCAGAACAAATTTGTCTTTGGCAATCCTACCCAGTGCTTACCACCGCTGCCATCTCTATTCAACACCAAGGGCAAACCAGTGCCTGCCTGCCCATCAGCCCTCTGTGTAATGAAGCTCGTTTGTAGCCTGGGGTTGCGATATGTTGTCCATTTATTTCCTGTCCTCCAAGGCTCAGGAAATTTTCTTTTCTGGCCTAAAAGCTGATTTGTTCTTACTCTGAGCCTTCTGCTGGATAACTGGCTAATTTAACAATGACATTTGTGCTAATGTGTTGATCCAGTCACTCATTTATTTAATCACCATTAATTGACTGCCTACTTTATAACATTGTGGAAAATGCACAAGGCAAACATGGTCCTTCTCTCCTGGTACTTATCTACTTAGATGAGAGAAATCCTTCCTGGCTTCCATATATAGTCAGCTTGAAACTCCATCTTCAAATGGGAAAGAAGTATTATATTAATTATTTTTGTATTTTAATGCTCCTCTCTTTTTATTATTGAAATATAGCTAATGTATAATATTATATAAATGACAGGTGTACAATGAAGTGATTCACAGAAGTTATAATCCATTTGGAGTTATTATTAAATATTTGCTATGTTCTATCTGTTGTACAATATATATTGTAGCTTATTTTATACATAATAGTTTATACTTCTTAATCCTCCACCCCTACATCTCTCCTCACTTCTCTCTCTCCACTAGTAACTAGTTAGTTCTCTATATCTGTGAGTCTGTTTCTTTTTTATTGTGTTCACTAGTTAGTTGTATTTTTTTAGGTTCTACATGTAAGTGATCTCACCCAGTGTTTGCCTTTCTATTCTGACTTACTTTTCTTAGCATGATGCCCTCCAAGTCCATCCACATTGCTGCAAACGGCAAAATTTCACTCTTTTTATGGCTGAACAGTAAGTTTTTAAAAAAATCCATTTAATTTAAAATTCAAGCCTCTATGTTGCTGGCCTAGTGGAAAATTTAATCTAAGTGAATTTTTTTAATGGTCTATACAGTTTATACACAGACAGGAGCCTAGGTTAGGCCCCCACAATCCCTGGGATTCAGAGCTTTCTCTGTAGAACTGAGCCCCCATAGTAGCTAGTGCAGGGGGAGGATGGGGAGGGCACAATCATGGAAGTGAATGAGTCAAGCCCTTGCCACCATTTGGTTGGCAAAAAGGTACCAGGATGGGAAAGAGGGCATGAAGGCAACCTCAGCAGTGAGTGGTCTAAGGGTACATTGAAAAGCTATAAGGATGTGACCAGGTTGAGAGCACAATGTTGAGGGCACCAATATAGGACCTCTGAGGTCAGTGTTTGTGAAGACTGGAGCGCACTGGTCCTGGAGTCTTATAAATGGGTAAAGGGCAAAGGAGTGGGGGCAGGGACTTCCTGAGAACACTTTCTGAGGAAACTTACAGTGGGCCCTGAGGGCTGAGGAGTCCAGCTCCAAGGCAGGGCAAGAGTAGGGTGCAGGAAGGGGGCATCCAGGAGAGAGACGTGGGTGGGAGCCCTGTTCTCTCACTGGCTGGGTCCTCTGAGACTCAGAGACCCCAGGGCAGGCTGAGGGAGGGAAACAGCTGGCTGGCTGAGCGGCAGAGAATGGGGGAGGTGACTGCTGGAGAACAGTACTTCACAACTAGTGTTCCAAAACCTCAGACTCAGAAAGGTACACACACACACACACACACACACACACAGGAGTCTCTTGGAACTCCCATACCCATCTTTTTCCTCAGTGGAGACATGTAGCAAACAGCCTTACCTAATTCCCAGGAAAAGAGTCTCAGCTACAGCTCTGGCCTGCTCATCCACGGCATTTAAGCACATGCTGAGTTTCCTGTCCTCTGCACTGGCCTAGCATGAAGGCGGGAAAAGGTAGTTCACTGCCTGCCTTGCTTGCCACCCTTTATCCCAGATTCCTTGAGGCCTGTCCGTGGTCTATTTGGGCTGCCCAACATTAACCCCCTAGAGAAAGCAGGAGTTGTAGGGAGTGGTAAAACCTCAGAGAAGGGATTGGACATGGTCTGTAGCAGGCACTTGACTGGGGGTCGGGGAGGCAGGGCTGCATTGGGAAGAATAGCTGTGCAGGCTCTGGGGAGCTCCCACCTTCCTAGGGCAGCTCGTTCCTCAGACCCTGACCCAGCCTCTTCGCTCAGGTCCCAGCAGGGCCTCCTGCCTTTTCAAACCAACAATGAGATAGAGACATGGTGGTACCAGAGCAAAGGAGAGGAAGGGGCACCAGGTAAAGGCTGGGAGCTGAGACAGAGGTACAAGTTTGTGACACAGAGCAGGTCAGAATGCCTGAAAGAGCAGCAAGGGGCTGGTGACAAGGAGATGGATATCATGGAACTGAGCCACAAGAGGATGATAATTCAATGACAATCTAAGAACTCACACAAATTGCCAAGAATCTGGAGTGTCCAATTTATTTTTATCAGTGACTCCTACATCATTTTCATTTTTGCTTTATGTACAGAAAAAAGAACACTCAATACCACTGAAGTAGAAAATCCTGCATTGTTCAGTGCAGCAAGTTTTTGTAAATAAAATAAACATAGCCATCATGTTTATAGTCAAATTTCTGAACATCACACTTCTGGTGTCATAGCTGTATGTCAACTGAAGAAAACCACCCTTATAATTTGAAAGGCAATACTAGCTAACAATGTTTTTCAAACAGTGGCAAAAGTTAACTATCTTTTCTTGGTGACTTTTTATAAGGTGTTTAATTAAAAATGTTTTATTAAGATATTTTACAGAATAATTTGCTTAAGCTAAATGCATATAAAATGTTATGTTCAGTTCAGTCACTCAGTCATGTCCGACTCTTTGAAACCCCATGGACTGCAGCATGCCAGGCCTCCCTGTCCATTACTAACTCCTGGAGCTTGCTCAAACTCACGTCCATTGAGTCAGTGATGCTGTCCAACCATCTCATCTTCTATTGTTCCCTTCTCCTCCCACCATCATCTTTCCCTGCATCAGGGTCTTTTCTAATGAGTCAGCTCTTTGCATCAGTATTGGAGTTTCAGCTTCAGTGTCATTCCTTACAATGAATATTCAAGACTGATTTCCTTTAAGATGGACTGATTGGATCTCCTTGCAGTCCAAGGGACTCTTCAAGAGTCTTCTCCAACACCACAGTTCAAAAGCATCAATTCTCCAGGGCTCAGCTCTCTATATAGTTCAACTCTCACATCCATACATGACTACTGGAAAAAAACAAAGCTTTGACTAGATGGACCTTTATTGGCAAATTAAAGTCTCTGCTTTTTAATCTGCTATCTAGGTTGGTCATAACTATTCTTCCAAGGAGTAAGCATCTTTTAATTTCATGGCTGCAGTCAGCATCTGCAGTGATTATGGAGCGCAGAAAAATAAAGTCTGCTACTGTTTCCCCATCTATTTGCCATGAAGTGATGGGACCAGATCTTAGTTTTCTGAATATTGAGCTTTAAGCCAACTTTTTTACTCTCCTCTTTCACTTTCATCAAGAAGCTCATTAGTTCTTCACTTTCTGCCATAATGGTGGTGTCATCTGCATATCTGAGGTTATTGATATTTCTCCTGGCAATCTTGATTCCAGCTTGTGCTTCTTCTAGCCCATCATTTCTCATGATGTACTCTGCATATAAGTTAAATAAGCAGGGTGACAATATACAGCCTTGACATACTCTTTTAAACATGCCTTTTGTCCTACCTAAAATACAGATACAACTGTCTATATATATATATATATATATATATATATATATATATGCATGTTTTTGTACAGTTCTTCTGTGTATTCTTGCCACCTCTTCTTAATATCTTCTGCTTCTGTTAGGTCCAGACCATTTCTGTCCTTTATAGAGCCCATCTTTGCATGAAATGTTCCCTTGGTACCTCTAATTTTCTTGAAGAGATCTCTAGTCTTTCCCATTCTGTTGTTTTCCTCTATTTCTTTGCATTGATCACTGAAGAAGGCTTTATCTCTTCTTGCTATTCTTTGGAACTCTGCATTTAGATGCCTATATCTTTCCTTTTCTCCTTTGCTTTTCGTCTCTCTTCTCTTCACAGCTATTTGTAAGGCCTCCCCAGACAGCCATTTTGCTTTTTTGCATTTCTTTTCCATGGGGATGGTCTTGATCCCTGTCTCCTGCACAATGTCACAAACCTCCATCCATAGTTCATCAGGCACTCTATCTATCAGATCTAGGCCCTTAAATCTATTTCTCACTTCCACTGTAAAATCATAAGGGGTTTGATTGAGGTCATACCTGAATGATCTAGCGGTTTTCCCTACTTTCTTCAATTTAAGTCTGAATTTGGTAATAAGGAGTTCATGATCTGAGCCACAGTCAGCTCCTGGTCTTGTTTTTGCTGACTGTATAGAGCTTCTCCATCTTTGGCTGCAAAGAATATAATCAATCTGACTTTGGTGTTGACCATCTGGTGATGTCCACGTGTAGAGTCTTCTCTTGTGTTGTTGGAAGAGGGTGTTTGCTATGACCAGTGCATTTTCTTGGCAAAACTCTATTAGTCTTTGCCCTGCTTCATTCCGCATTCCAAGGCCAAATTTGCCTGTTACTCCAGGTGTTTCTTGACTTCCTACTTTTGCATTCCAGTCCCCTATAATGAAGAGGACATCTTTTTTGGGTGTTAGTTCTAGAAGGTCTTATAGGTCTTCATATAACCCTTTAACTTCAGTTTCTTCAGCATTACTGGTTGGGGCATAGGCTTGGATTACTGTGATATTGAATGGTTTGCCTTGGAGACGGACAGAGATCATTCTGTCATTTTTGAGACTGCATCCAAGTACTGCATTTTGGACTCTTTTGTTGACCATGATGGCTACTCCATTCTTCTGAGGGATTCCTGCCTGCAGTAATATAGATATAGATAAAATGGTCATCTGAGTCAAATTCACCCATTCCAGTCCATTTTAGTTCACTGATTCCTAGAATGTTGACGTTCACCCTTGCCATCTCTTGTCTGACCACTTCCAATTTGCCTTGATTCATGGACCTGACATTCCAGGTTCCTATGCAATATTGCTCTTTACAGCATCCGATCTTGCTTCTATCACCAGTCACATCCACAGCTGGGTATTGTTTTTGCTTTGGCTTCATCCCTTCATTCTTTCTGGAGTTATTTCTCCTCTGATCTCCAGTAGCATATTGGGCCTTAATGATCTGGGGAGTTCCTCTTTTGGTATCCTATCATATTGCCTTTTCATACTGTTCATGGGGTTCTCAAGGCAAGAATACTGAAGTGGTTTGCCATTTTCTTCTCCAGTTGACCACATTCTGTCACACCTCTCCACCATGACCCTCCCATCTTGGGTTGCCCCGCAGGCATGGGCTTGGTTTCATTGAGTTAGACAAGGCTGTGGTCCTAGTGTGATTAGATTGACTAGTTTTCTGTGAGTATGGTTTCAGTGTGTCTGCCCTCTGATGCCCTCTTGCAACACCTACCATCTTACTTGGGTTTCTCTTACCTGGGGCGTGGGGATATATCTTCACGGCTGCTCCAGCAAAGCACAGCCACTGCTCCTTACCTTGGATGAGGGGTATCTCCTTATTGCCACCGTTCCTGACCTTCATGGGAGAACTGTACAAAAAAGATCTTCACGACCCAGATAGTCATGAAGATGAGATCACTAATCTAGAACCAGACATCTTGGAATGTGAAGTCAAGTGGGCCTTAGAAAGCATCACTATGAACAAAGCTAGTGGAGGTGATGGAATTCCAGTTGAACTGTTTTCAAATCCTGAAAGATGATGCTGTGAAAGCGCTGCACGGAATATGCCAGTAAATTTGGAAAACTCAGCAGTGGCCACAGGACTGGAAAAGGTCAGTTTTCATTCCAATCCCAAAGAAAGGCAATGCCAAAGAATGCTCAAACTACTGCACAATTGCACTCATCTCACATGCTAGTAAAGTAATGCTCAAAATTCTCCAAGCCAGGCTTCAGCAATACGTGCGTGAACTGTGAACTCCCTGATGTTCAGGGTGGTTTTAGAAAAGGCAGAAGAACCAGAGATCAAATTGCCAACATCCACTGGATCATGGAAAAAGCAAGAGAGTTCCAGAAAACATCTATTTCTGCTTTATTGACTATGCCAAAGCCTTTGACTGTGTGAATCACAATAAACTGTGGAAAATTCTGAAAAAGATAGGAATACCAGACCACCTGACCTGCCTCTTGAGACACCTATATTCAGGTCAGGAAGCAACAGTTAGAACTGGATACGGAACAATAGACTGGTTCCAAATAGGAAAAGGAGTACGTCAAGGCTGTATATCGTCACCCTGCTTATTTAACTTCTATGCAGAGTACATCATGAGAAACGCTGGGCTGGAAGAAGCACAAGCTGGAATCAAGATTGCCAGGAGAAATATCAATAACCTCAGATATGCAGATGACACCACCCTAATGGCAGAAAGTGAAGTGGAACTAAAAAGCCTCTTGATGAAAGTGAAGAGGAGAGTGAAAAAGTTGGCTTAGAGCTCAACATTCAGAAAACGAAGATCATGGCATCTGGTCCCATCACTTCATGGCAAATGATGGGGAAACAGTGAAAACAGTGTCAGACTTTATTTTGCGGGGCTCCAAAATCACTGCAGATGGTGACTGCAGCCATCAAATTAAAAGACATTTACTCCTTGGAAGGAAAGTTATGACCAACCTAGACAGCATATTAAAAAGCAGAGACATTACTTTGCCAACAAAGGTCCATCTAGTCAAGGCTATGGTTTTCCCAGTGGTCATGTATGGATGTGAGTTGGACTGTGAAGAAAGCTGAGAACTGAAGAATTGATACTTTTGAACTGTGGTGTTGGAGAAGACTCTTGAGAGTCCCTTGGACTGCAAGGAGATCCAACCAGTCCATCCTAAAGGAGATCAGTCCTGGGCGTTCATTGGAAGGACTGATGCTGAAGCTGTGACTCCAATACTTTGGCCACCTCATGCAAAGAGTTGACTCATTGGAAAAGACCCTGATGCTGGGAGGGATTGGGGGCAGGAGGAGAAGGGGACGACAGAGGATGAGATGGCTGGATCGCATCATCAATTCGATTGACATCAGCTTGGGTAAACTCCAGGAGTTGGTGATGGACAGGGAGACCTGGTGTGCTGGGATTCATGGGGTCGTAATGAGTCAGACACAACTGAGGGACTGAACTAAACTGATAATATAAAATTCTATATATATATATATATATGTAAAATTTCTAAGCTGGAGGAGGGCATGGCAACCCACTTCATTGTTCTTGCCTGGAGAATCCCGTGAACAAAGGAGCCTGTGGGCTATAGTCCATGAGGTCGAAAAGTTGGACATGACTGAAGCAACTAAGCATGCAGGCACAATATTTATTTATTTATTTATTTATTTATTTTTGGTTTTCCTGGTTCTTTATTGCTGTGTTGGCTATTCTCTAGTTGAAATGCATAGGCTTGTCACTGTGGGGGCTTCTCTTGTTGCAGAGATCTGGCTCCAGAGCCTGTGGGCTTCAGTAGTTGCAGTGCTTGGGCTGAGTAGTTGTGGCTTCTGAGCTATAGAGCACAGGCTCGGTAGTTGTGGCACTCAGGCTTAGTTGCTCCACGACATGTGGGATCATCCCAGATTAGGGACTGAAACTGTGTCTCCTGCATTGGCAGGCAGGATCTTTACCATTGAGCCCCCAGGGAAGCCCCCAATATATATTTTTAATGGAACCCTATTTTATAATGTTAGCAAACTGAATGTGTTTTATATATGTGATCATAAAATATCATTTAGGTAAAGATGTCATCCACAAACCACCAAACTTTCTGGTCAAAAATTTAATGCTCATAATCAAACCAGCAGTGTTTAAAGTTTGGCTATACACATAAGCATTTTTATGGTTAAGCTTCCTAAGAGACTGTAAAAATTTTAACAGAAAGCCAAATATTGTGCAGCTTTATGAAGGTTTAAAGCCTACTTGCAAGCACTGCTTCCTATGGGAAGAATTTGTATGTACAGTTGGGTAGAGACAGTTCATGTCTCATTATAGTAAACCTTTGCTTTACAGAGTTTTATAAGCAAGTTCAAGAAGTCTCACAACTGGTTACAAACATCAAGTAAAATAAAATTAAATAGTTGTTTTCCATTTGATATGTTTTAAGGTAAGTCCTCAGTTTGTAGCAGTGCCTATAAAATAAACACCTCTTGCAATGTTAAAATTTTTAAATATTTAATACAACAGGTTTCTTTGGATTTGCTTACTTGAACCTGTGGAGATGCCCACAGCTCTTAGTCATCCGTGGTGGATTTGGCCTTGATTGGGCTCTCCCAAAGATTAGTGAACTAAAAGATGAGACAGCCTCTTTCCCTACATTCTTGCCTTTCCGTTAGGGCATACTCAGTTCAGTTCAGTTCAGTTGTTCAGTCATGCCTGACTCTAAAGTTTTTTGAAGTCTATTTTACAAACTGCTTATTACCATGAAACAAAGATGCAATGTATGTACAACATTAAAAGGACTCTACACTAAAAAGACATTTAGAATCATGACTTTTTTTGATATACACATATATTTTGGAAAATGTGAAGATGCCAAACACAGAACTTTATGAAGAAAATCAGTCACCAAATGACAAGTTTATTTTAATGAAGAATTTTGGGAATTAGTTTGGTACACTGTATATGTATAGTAATATGTATAATTGAACAACTGGCATAGGGAATCCTAGTTCTAACTAAGGAAACTCTAAAAGATGAAATATTAACTAATACCTTGTCAAAGAAAATTAGCTTCTCTCAAAACTTTTTTTAGTGTGTGTAAATGTTTGTATCCAATAAAGAGCAGAAATGGAGAGAGAATAAGTTGGCAGAGGAGTAGGTGGACATGGAGTACATCTCTCTCCATGGATACATCAAGAATACACCTTCAAACACAGAAATGCATGCAGAACACCAGCTGAGAGCTGACAGGAGTACCTGACCAGCGGAAAAGAATATATTAAAAAACCCATGGAAAACTTGGTAGAAAAACTGCTTGTGGAATCTTTGTTCCTGACCAGGGATCAAGCCCTGAGCCTTTGGAGTGGGAGCACTGACTCTAAGACCCTAGACTACCAGAGAACTAACCTTAAGGGGTTTCAAATAGTGAGAACTCACACAAAGGAAACCACTGGAATACAAGACCCAGCATCACCCAACCACCAGTAGCACCCTGTGCAGGACGCCTCATCTAAACAACAAACAAGACAAAAATACAAACCCAATCATCAGCAGACAGGATAGCCACCTCACTCACCGTTGCCCATCAGAGGACAAACAAACAAGCAAAAGCTCAGCACAAATCTCACCCTTTATGAAGCTTACACAAACCACTGGACCAACCTTAGGAGAGCAGAAACCAAAAGGAAAAAAGAATTTAACCTTGAAGCCTGGGAAAAGGAGATCTCAAACACAATAAGTAAAAACAATATATTGAAAAGGCAGAGAAATAATACACAAATGAAGGAACAAACTAGAAAACACAGAAGTCCAAATAAATGAAGAGGAAATAGGCAGACTACCTGAAAAAGAATTCAGAATAATGATAGTAAAGATGATCAAAAACCTTGAAAACAAGATGGAGAAAATGCAAGAATTAATTAACAAAGCCCTAGAAGAATTAAAGAATAAACATAGACAAAGAATACAATTACTGAAATTAAAACTACTCTAGAAAGAATCAATAACAGAATATTTGAAGCAGAAAAATGAATCAATGAGCTGGAAGATAAAATGGTGGAAATAACTTCTGAAGAGCAGAATAAAGTAAAAAGAATGAAAGGAACTGAGGATAGCCTTAGATACCACTGGGACAATATCAAATGCACCAACATTTGAATTATAGGGGTCCCAGAAGAAGAAGAAAAGAAAAAGAAAGGGTATGAGAAAAATTTTGAAGAGATTATAAAATTTCCCCAACATGGAAAAGGAAATAGCCTATGAAGTCCAAGAAGCACAAAGAGTCCCATACAGGATAAACCCAAGGAGAAACCCACCAGACACATAATGAAACTAACAAAGACTAGACACAAAGAAAGAATATTAAAAGCTTCAAGGGAGAAGCAACAAGTAACATACAAGGGAAACCCCATATCCTTAACAGCTGATCTTTCAGCAGAAACTCTGCTGGCCAGAAGGGAATGGGAGGATATACTTAAAGTACGGAAAGGGAAAAATCTACAACCAAGATTACTGTACCTGGCAAAGATCTCATTCAAAATTGGTGGAGAAATAAAAAGCTTTACAGACAAGCCAAAGTTAGAATTCAGTACCACCAAACCAGCTTTACAACAAATGTTAAATGGACTTATATAGTAAAGAAATACATAGAAGAAAAAATATCTACAAAATCAACTCCAAACAATTAAGAAGATGGCAATAGAAACATATATATCAATAATTATTTTAAATATAAATGGATTAAATGCTGCAATCAAAAGACACAGGCTGGCTGAGTGGGTACAAAAACAAACCCATATATATGCTGTCTACACGAAGCCCACTTCAAACCTAAAGACACATATAGATTGAAAGCGAGAGGATGGACAAATATATTCCACGTAAATGGGAAGCAAAAGAAAGCTGGAGTAGCAATCTTCATATCAGACAACACAGACCTTAAAATAAAGATTACAAGAGATAAGGAAGGACATTACATAATGATCAAGGGATCAATCCAAGATGAAAACCTAACAATTGTAAATATATATATATCCAACATAGGAGTACCTCAATACATAAGACAAACACTAATAGACATAAAAGGAGAAATTGATAATAACACAACAATTGTAGGAGACTTTAACACCCCTGGTGGCTCAGATGGTAAAGCATCTGACTGCAATGTGGGAGACCCAGGTTCGATCTCTGGGTCAGGAAAATCCCCTGGAGAAGGAAATGGCAACCCACTCCAGTACTCTTGCCTGGAAAATTCCATGGACTGAGGAGCCTGGTAAGGTACAGTCCATGGGGTCGCAAAGAGTCGGACACGACTGAGCGACTTCACTTTCACTTTAACACCCCACTCACACCAATGGACAGACTATCAAAACAGAAAATTAATAAGTAAACACATATCTTAAATGATACATTAGATGAGATGAATCTCATTGATATCTTCAGGACATTCCATCCGAATGCAGAATAAACCTTCTTCTCAAGTGCACATGGAACATTCTCCAGGATAGATCATATCTTGGGTCACAAATCAAACCTCAGTAAATTTAAGAAAATTGAAATCATATCAAGCATCTTCTCCAACCACAATCCCATATGCCTAGATATTAATTATAAGAAAAAGAAAACTGTAAGAAACACAAACACATGGAGATTAAACAACACATTTCTAAATAATCAACAGGTTACTGAAATCAAAAAAGGAAATGAAAAAATTTCTAGAAACAAATGACAGTGAGCACATGACAACTCAAAACCTACAGGATGCAGAAAAAGCAGTTCTAAGAGGGAAGTGTACAGCAATACAATCCTAACTAAGAAATAAGAAAGACATCAAATAGACAACTTAACTTTACACCTAAAACAACTGGAAAAAGAAGAACAAAAAAACCCCCCAAATTAGTAGAAGGAAAGAAATCATAAAGATCTGTGTAGAAATAAAGGAAAAAGAAATGAAAGAAACAACAGTGAAGATTAACAAAACTAAAAGCTGGTTCTTTGAGAAGATAAGCAAAGTTGACAAACCCTTAGCCAGACTCATCAAGAAAAAAAGAGAAAAGAATCAAATCAACAAAATTAGAAATGAAAAAGGAGAGGTTACAGCAGACAATGCAGAAATACAAAGGATTATGAGACTATTATTAACAACTATATGGCAATAAAATGGATAACTTAGAAGAAATGGACAGATTCTTTGGAAAGTTCAATCTCCAAGACTGAACCAGGAAGAAATAGAAATTATGAACAACCCAATTACTAGCACTGAAATTGAAATTGTGACCAAAAAAACAAAACAAAACAAAACAAAACAAACAACAACAAAAAAACCCCTAAAAACAAAAGCCCAAGACCAGATGGCTTCACAGGAGAATTCTATCAAATTTAGAGACGAGCTAATGCCTGGCCTTTTAAAAGTCTTTCAAAAAATTGCAGAGGAAGGAACACTTCCAAACTCATTCTAAGAGGCCACCATCACTCTGATACCAAAACCAGACAAAGACAACACAAAAAAGAAAACTCAACCAATATCACTGATGAACATAGATGCAAAAGTCCTCAAGAAAATTTTAGCAAACAGAATTCAGCAATACATCAAAAATTTCATACACCATGATCAAGTTGGGTTTATTTCAAGAATGCAAGGATTCTTCAATAAATGCAAATCAATCAATGTGATACACCACATTAACAAACTGAAAGATAAAAACCATATGATAACCTCAATAGAAGCAGAAAAAGCCTTTGACAAAATTCAGCATCCATTTACAATTAAAATTCTTCAAAAAAAAAAAAAAAAAGGCACAGAAGGAACCTACCTCAGCATAGAAAAGACCATATATGATAAGCCTACAGCAAACATTATTCTCAATAGTGAAAAACTTAAAGTATTCCTCTTAAGATCAGGAACAAGGGTGTCCACTTTAGCCACCATTATTCAACATAGGTCTGGAAGTCCTAGGTGCAGCAATCAGAGAAGAAAAAGAAATAAAAGGAATCCAGATTAGGAAAAAAAAGAAGTAAAGCTCTGACTGTTTGCAGATAACATTATACCCTAAAGATGACATAGAAAACCCTAAAGGGAGTATCAGAAAATTACTAGAGCTAATCAGTGAATTTAGCAAAATCAACACACAGAAATCACTTGCATTTCCATATACTAACAATGAAAAATCAGAAAGAGAAATTAAGGAATCAATCCCATTCACCACTGCAACAAAAAGAATTAAATATCTAGGAATAAACTTACCTAAGGAGGCAAAAGAACTGTACACAGAATATTATAAGACACTGATGAAAGAAATCAAAGACAACATTAATAGATGGAGAGATATTCCATGTTCCTGGGTAGGAAGAATCAATACTGTGAAAACGACTATACTACCAAATGCAATCTACAGATTCAATGCAACTCCTATAAAATTACCAATTTTTTTTTTTCACAAAACTAGAACAAAAAATTTCACAATTCATATGGAAACACAAAAGACCCTGAAGAGCCAAAGCAGTCTTAACAAAGAAAAATGGAGATGGAGGAATCAACCTTCCTGACTTCAGATTATACTACAAAGCTCCAGTTATCAAGACAGTATAGTACTGGCATAAAAACACAGAAATATAGATAAGTGGAACAAGATAGAAAGCCCAGAAATAAGCCCATGCGCCTCCGGGTACCTTATTTTTGACAAAGGAGGTGAGAATATACAATGGGGCAAAGACAGCTTCTTCAGTAAATGGTGTTGGGAAAACTGGACAACTACATGTAAAAGAATGAAATTAAAACACTTCCTAACACCATACACAAAAAGAAACTCAAAATGGATTAAGGACCTAAATGTAAGACCAGAAACTATAAAACTCTTAGAGGAAAACAGGCAGAACATTCAATGACATAAAGCAAAATCGTTTATGACCCACCTCCTAGAGTAACAGAAACAAAAGCAAAAGTAAACAAGTGGGACCTGATTAAACTTAAAAGCTTTTGCACAGCAGAGGAAACTATAAGCAAGGTGAAAAGAAAATCTTAAGAATAGGAGAAAATAATAGCAAATGAAACAATTGACAAAGGATTAATTTCCAAAATATACAAGGAGCTCATTCAACTCAAAGCCAGAAAAACAAACAACCCAATCAAAAAGTAGGAAAAGACCTAAACAGACATTTCTCCAAACAAGACATACAGATGGCTAACAAACACTTGGGAAAATGCTTAACATCACCCATCATTAGAGAAATGCAAATCATAACTACAATGAGATATCACCTCACACCCATCAGAATGGCCATCACCAAAATGTCCACAAACAATAAATACTGGAGAGGGTGTGGAGAAAGGGAATGCTCTTGCACTGTTGGTGGAAATGTAAATTGATACAGTCACTATGGAAGAAGGTATGGAGATTCCTAAAAAAATAGGAATAGAACCACCATACGGCCCAGCAATTCCACTCCTAGGCATATACCCTGAGGAAACCAAAATTGAAAAAGACATATGTATCCCATTGTTCATTACAGCACTACTTACAATAGCTAGAACATGGAAGCAACCTAGATGTCCATCGACAGATGAATGGATAAAGAAGTTGTGATACATATACACAATGGAATATTACTCAGCCATAAAAAGAACTGACATCAGAACTGACATTTGAATCAGTTCTGATGAGGTGGATGAACCTAGAACCTATTATACAGAGTGAAGTGAGTCAGAAAGAGAAAGGTAAATATCATATTCTAATGCACATATATGGAATCTAGAAAACTGGTACTTTAGAATTTATTTAAAGGGCAGCAACAGAGAAAGAGATATAGAGAATAGACTTATGGACATGGGGAGAGGGGAGGAGAGAGTGAGATGTATGGAAAGAGTAACATGGAAACTTACATTATCATATGTAAAATAGATAGCCAAAGGGAATTTGCTGTATGGCTCAGGAAACTCCAACAGGGGCTCTGATCAACCTAGAGGGGTGGGCTGGGGAGGGAGATGGGAGGGAGGTTCAAAAGGGAGGGTATATATGCATACCTATGGCTGATTCATGTTGAGGTTTGACAGAAAACATCAAAATTCTGTAAAGCAATTATCCTTCAATAAAACAATAAATTAAAAAAAAAGCAGAAATAGAACTAGACCCCAAAAATGCTCTTAAATGTTGTATTTTACACAATCCAAATGTTGATATTTCGCCTTTTTCCTAGGGCAAAAACAGATTCTTTACAGAAACCTCTTTCACAAACATACTGAACATCTGTGAAGTCACTCAGTCTTGTTCAACTCTTTGAGACCTCATGGACTCTAGACTGTCAGGCTCCTCCGTCCACGGGATTTTCCAGACAAGAATATTGGAGTGGGTTGCCATTTCCTTCTCCAGAGGATCTTCTCAACCCAGGGATCGAACCTGGGTCTTCTGTATTGCAGGCAGAGTCTTTACTGTCTGAGCCACCAGGGAAGCCACAAGTCAAGGATATTTGAGGATCTATCTGGTAAAAATGAAAGTTTAAACATAGTATATAAAAATACATAAGATGTTGCTTCTTATAATAAAATACACCCATTTTTTCCCTGGAAAGAAGGAATCTTTTTTTTTTAAGTTATACATTTTATAGTTGTGAAGTAAATGTGTTTTGTCAACTTGCTCAGGAAGTGTTCTCAGGAGCCAGAAGGAAAATAATTTTGTAAGATTCTAATTTCCAGGGAGTTGCTCACTGGGCAGCAGTCTGAAATGGTACCATGAAGACAGTTCTCCTCTCATCCGCATAATCTATTCTTCTTCAATCACATAGTTTATTGGGCATCTGCTACATGCCAGCCCTGTGAAGTGCCCAAGTCATAGGGTGGACATTTGCTGAGGTAAGTGTTGATGAGTGGCTCAGCCGCTCAGATTGATATAAGTGGAAGATGAATATGAAAATGATGCTGTGGAGCTGTAGGAGGAATAACATTAGGAAGATGTGACGAAGCCTTTTAGGGACATTCTAGGATGCCTAAAATGTTCAGACTCCCTCTGCCCTTTCTTTCAAAATCCATGCAATGGAGGAACCACTGGCAAGTGTGAGTAATAGGCAGGGTGAGAGCTGTGTTGAGAAAGACAGCTCTATCAGAACGAATCAAGATAAGAATCCAGGAGAGATACAATAAGCCCTGAGGAGGAGGAACTCAAGTCCATTCTTAAAGCCTCCAGGGGGAAGTACTTGCGGTTTTTCCCAAATCAGAGTCCATAAGCTGATGTTCATTCTGCTTCTGCCCTAAACTAGTCTGTGCTTAAGGAATGTACACACCTGAAAAAAATCTGTCTGCATCCCTGGCAGGAGGACACAGGTTTCTCTTAAAAAAAAAAAAAAAAATCGTTTTGCAGGAGCCCAAGATGCTAAAAGATAAGGCATAGTTAAACTCTATGGAAAATCCTATATGCCTTTCAAATCCTATATGCCTACTGTATTATCTTTGTAAAACACGGTTCTGGTTATTTTCCTTTGTTGTTTACTTGGTGCCTCAGTGGTAAAAGAATCTGCCTGCCAATGCAGGAGTCTCAGGAGACACCAGTTCAATCCCTGGGTTTTTGAGAAGATCCCCTGGAGGATAAAATGACAACCCAGTCCAGTACTCTTGCCTGGAGAATCCCATGGACAGAGGAGTCTGGTGGGCTACAGTCCGTTGGGTCACAAAGAGTCGGACGCAACCGAGCATGCACGCATGTGTCATATTTGTAAAACATTGTACTGGGTATTTTTCTTTGTTGTTTGTTTGGAGTAAGCATTTCCTTTTTACAAACTAAATTACTTGCACATAAGCAGTGTAGAAGGGGTCAAAAAAGTCAATTTGTAAGAAAATAATTTTCTCTTAAATCTGAATTTTGTGTACTGCAGGACATTGGTAACTATTACCTACATCTCTTTCAATTAGTTAAGTCCCAATATCTCTGGAAACTCAATGGTGATTTATAGAACCTTCAAGATAGAACTACCTCAACCTCAAAAATGCCCTTAAACCCAGGCATGTATTTGTCATCCCACTCAAGCAACACCTAAAACCTTTACACACTTTCACTAAAAAGGTAGTACCTTGGCATATTATATGTTCAAAACCATTAGAAATAAAATTGATATGCTGGTTGGCATTATTTTTTTGAGAACTGACCTAGGTACCCATCAAATTCAGTACATCTTCCTTTGCTCAAAAAGTGGACAGGATAGCCATGAATATTGTGAGGATAACTTTGGTTTACATTTGAAAGGCTTTTGAAGGAGCTGTTGTCTGAACAGTGACATCTCTTTCCGTGTTTGTCTCGGGGAGGCTGTCACAGAGTATACTACCTGTCTTTCTGTGGGTGGAGGCATTTGTGTCTTTCATAAAGACTGCACATTTGTATCTCTGAACTGTATGTTTCTGTCTTAGCTAGAGAGCTCAAGGACAGCTTTGAATTGAATGTATCATGAAATGGACTAAAAATCAAGAACAGCAACAACAAAAAGACTTTTGTAATTTCAACTCAGAAAAAACAGGCATTTGCAACTAAATTAAATGTTTGGTTTAGCTTGGCCCCTAGTGGATAGTAATGTTCATTTTCATGTTGAATTGGTAGATTTTGCTTAAATGAGGGGCAGAACCAAATGACCCTGGAGACTGAATTACCTCTTAGCTTTGGAAATGGATTTTATCTCAAGCCATAATTGAGATGAATTTATGGTGAGTTGACAGAAAGCCTGGAAACATTTGCTCACTTGATACCAGGAGTACAGATAATCAGAGGAGCCAACTTCAGATGAACTACCTCCAATTTCTAGTAAATTCTGAAAAAGTTCATTATTTAATTAACATGAGGTAAATGCAAAGTTCCTTTGTTGCATAAAATTTAAGAATAATTTGCCTTTCTAAGCAACTATTCTTGGGGTTCCCTGGTGGCTCAGCTGGTAAAGAATCTGCCTGCAATGTGGGAGACCTGGGTTCAATTCCTGGGTTGGTAAGATGTCCTGGAGGAGGGCATGGCAACCCACTCCAGTATTTTTGCCTGGAGAATCCCCATGGACAGAGGAGCCTGGCGTGCTATAGTCCATGGGGTCGCAAAGAGTCTGACAAAACTGAGCCACTAAGCACAATGTTAAACATACAAATGAACAAACAGGTGTGTCCAACTAGGGACATCCAGGCAGGCCAAGGAGAAAGGACATCATTTGGCCCTGTGTGCAACAGTGCTGTTTGAGCTCCGTGATGCCTGTCTTCCTTAACTCTAACGGAAAAGATGCCATTTGTTTGCGATTATAGACACCTATTGATTTCCAATTTTCACCAGCCATGTTCAGGTCTCTTGGGCTCTGGGTGCTTGTAGATTTTTATCAGTCTTGCAGGGAGGAAACAACGTGGTAACGTAATTGGCACTATGTAGCTATATAAGATTCCTATTCTAATTTCAATTTAGTCTTTTTTTGCAGTATCTTGACAAATACTGCCACATATATTTAGAATCATATATGTATATAAAATTCTCTTGGTTCTGAGTCTTTGCAGAACCCTGTATGCACACAGACACATATTTAGTGCCAATAGGTATGGTAGGTACATATGAGGTATATATGTGCTCAGTCATATTGGACTTTTTGCAGCCCCATGAACGGTAGCCTGCCAGGCTCCTCTGCCCATGGGATTTCTCAGGCAAGAGTACTGGAGTGAGGTGCCATTTCTTACTCCAGGGGATCTTGCCAACGCAGGGGATCAAACCTGCAGCCCTTGCGTCTCATATCTTGGCAGGTGAATGCTTTACCACTAGTGCCCCCTAGGAAGCCCATTTAGTACAAATGGCTGCATTGAATTCTCAAAGAGCAGACCACATTTCAATAGAAGCCTGTGTTTCACTATGGTATCCCCCCAAATCAACATAATTTTCTCAGTAGATTCGGTTGTGTCCTCTTACTCTTTGGGCTTGCTTTGACTTCCATGCCTAGAGTAATAATGGGGGCACAATTACACTGCAGCTGCTGTCTCAAGAGCTATGTATGGCCGGCAGGCGGGTGGGGGGTGGAAATCTGCATTCAGCAAGTGTTTATTTTATGCAGTGGAGTGCCACACAAACTGTTCTGAGCGCTTACCGAAAAGTTATACAGAAAGTACACTTCACAAACTCTCGTGTGTAACATGAAATTACTTTCTTTTTATCATAAAATATCCAAGCAATACTTTGATTTGATCTAGGAAAAAGACTTTCCACCAATTCTAATTTTTCCTGCAGGATGTGTGTTCGTGTTCTAAATCTTAACTTACCAGTACAGATTGTGAGTCTTGATGTGTGTTAAACTGTAGAGCCATAATAAAAGTCAAAGTGATTTGTCAGAAATTCGGAAGAGCTGTAAATGGCTACATTTCAATTTGTGTCTGCAAAGAGTAGGTAGTAGTAATTGCTTTAGCGAGATGACCAGGATGAAAGACAGTTAAAAAAAATCTTAATTTCTTCTTTACGGGATTGTTACAGAGTCACCACTTAAGAGTGGCGCCTCCCCGAATGTTCCTTGGTGTATTGTGCAGGAAGCTCCATTAGAGAGAGCAGTGCTTTCACCCAGTCTCTGCAGGGTACGTGTTCTGTTACGTGAAGAGCATGACAAATCTGCATAGTTTCCAATCTCTCCTTCTATTTTCATTTCCACAATCTTAGAGGAAAAGAAACTCTGATAAAAATAAATGTAGCTGTATTGTAATCTTCCTGTAGTCTTGTGATTAAAGAAAGAAAGATAAATATTTAAAAAAGCCGGTTTCAGTTGGGAACACAAATGAAATGATTTATTTGCTTCTCCGTATACCCTTTATTTTTACTTTCTGATCATTCTACTGAGACTGGATTGCACTAGAGTCCCCAAGGTAATGGGGCCTGGTGACTAATCCACTGAGCCATACAAACTCCATCTGCTTACTCACTTTGACATTTTAATAATATTCCATTTGGACCTTTGTTCAATTTTGCTTTGTGTGCTACATCTTTGTTTTAACATTAAATCTGAAATAGTTTACTATTATCAAATCTCCCTAATTAAAACACACAGAGTGTTTTTGTAGGAATATGTCAACTATGTATACTTTCCACAGGAAATTACCCACTAAAATTTGTCAATGGACCATCAGATTGCCCCTTTAGTTATTGCTTATTGTGCATTTTACTTGGAATAAAGAAAAAATATGTCATTAAAAAAGCAACTTCTTATTTTATATCATCTTACTCTGAAATTTCTATATGAAGTGTTTTTCTCTGTAAGCACCATAATTGATTATTCTAATGATATAGTAAAACAAGATAGCTTCAGATAATATTGCTGATGACAGAAGTAATGTTAAATGCTGACTTATTTTGTTTTATAAATATGTGATTTCTTCAAATGAAGATTGATTACGATCTAGTATTTACATACATAAATCATACATATTGTGACAGACTTGTAACATGCTGTATGTGTTGCCCTATGGGATTTGATTGTATTTAGCATATGTCACAGTCAAAAGCTTATTAATTATTACTGATTAATTCATACACTCCCTTTCTGTCATACCAAAATATTGAGGAATATTATAGAAGGAAGAAAGAAGACTTAAACACACATTAGAAGATCCCCCAAATATTTATTCAAATCTTCACAGGACACTAAATACACAAAAATCCTATAATGTAACCTAGATTTTATAGAAGCACAGATGGTAAAGCAAGTGATAAATCATCTGCAGGATGTTAAGTTGCAAACAGAAAGTTAAGCAAGATCCAGACTGTAAAGCAACGTAGGAGTCTAAGTGTGAAAAGATTTAAATAATAGAACAGTAGCATGCAACACATTTTCTCTCTTTTCCAAGTAATCTCTGTCTCATTAGAATTTACCAGTGACAGCCACTCTAAAAGGACTTCCCTGGTGGCTCATTGGCAAAGAATCCACCTGCCAATGCAGGAGACGTGGATTTTTGATACCTGGGCTGGGAAGGTCCCCTGGAGAAGGAAATGGCAACCCACCCCAGCATTCTTGCCTGGAGAACCCCATGGACAGAGGAGCTTGGTGGGCTACAGTGCATGGGATCTCAACAGACTCAGACACACAACAGATGGCTGGCTGCTCTAATATAATAATTATCATACCTTAAATTTATGGAGTGCTCTTTAGAAGGTAATACACTTTTGTACACATTGCGTGAATACTAAATTGCTTCAGTCATGTCTGACTCTGTGTGACGCTATGGACTGTAGCCCACCAGACTCTTCTGTCCATGCGATTCTCCAGGCAAGAATACTGGAACGGGTTGCCGTGACCTCCTCCTGGGGATCTTTGTGATCCCAGGATCAAACTGATGTCTCTCCTGTCTCCTGCATTGGCAGGCAGGTTCTTACCACTAGTGCCACCTGGGAAGCTCCTTTGCACATATATATCTCATTTAATCTACTAGACACCACTATGAGATCAGTATCCCCATTCTGTTTAATACATGTGAAAAAAACTCAGAGAGGTTGAGTGAATTGTGCAATATTACACATCCAGTAAGTAGTGGAGCAGAGTCTCAATTCAACCTTGTGACCCCAAACCTTGTGCTCTAAGTTTCATCAAGGAATGCTGGGAAACACCATATGTGGTGTCTTCATTCCAGAGCTGATTCATTCTGCAATATTTCAGCCACCTTTTGTAGTGTATATTAACAGCCATGGTATTAATGACCATCCAGTGATCTATATCAGTCACTTAGAGAGTAAATAAATGGATTTACTGTGCCAGGTTCATTGGTTCTGCCACACATTAATAATTTAGACAGGAAAAATGAGGTAGAGAGTTAAGATAATAATCAGACATCACAATCACTGAAGAGATGGCTCACTTGTACAACGGAGAGGTAATGCTGTAGAATAAAGGACATAAGATTTGGAGTTGTAAAAATCTGGGTTCATATCATGAATTTTCCACATATAATCACAATTTGAGTAAATTAATTAACTTCTATAAGCTTTAGCTTTCTTATCTATAAAATAGTTTTTTAAAAGGAAAAAAAATATGTAGGGTTACTGTCACATAATGGGCACTCAGTAGGAGCTATTATTACCATGAATATAATTTAGACAGTGTATCTAAACAACACATTGACTTCAACTAGAAATGTCCAGGGGACATCATTTTAAGTATTAAATAATGAATATAACCACTGGTATCAATTTGCTAAATATTTAAAATACTTGAAGACTGAATATTAATCACATTGTTTTCCTAGTGTAGGTAAATACTTATGATCTGTATCTAAAATTACACTTAAAATAGAAGAAAAATTAGTAAGAATTTAAAGATCAGGAGTAAAATATGGTTAGTCTCATAGAATTATAACATTTCATAATATTTGAGTATAGAAGATATGATGGCTTTTATCTCTGGAAAAGTGGGGAGATCAATTTCTATTTGACATTATCAGCATATCAATGATAAACATATTTTTAAAAATTAACAAATATCAGTAAGTACCCAAATTTCTAAAAGGTGCCAACTCATAATATTGAAAAATCCTAACGTAAGAACATGGAACAGGAGAAATCAAATAAGCAAAGAACAAAAAACTATTGGAACAATAAAAGATGCTTTATTTGTATATATTTAATTCTGAAATTTAAGGATGGCCAATTGATAGCAAAACATCCTACTACAAGGAAAGCTTCAGTTCCATCAAGAGAAGATACCAGATGGCAACTAATGATAAATCATTAAACTTTGTGACTCTATTTTCACCAGATGTTTTAAGTGTGTAACTTCTGAATGAGTTATACTCTGGGTTAAATTGTGTCCACCAAATTGTAAATCTGTAAGCAGAGAAAAACTGGGATCCAAAGTTTGGATCTAATATGTAAAGATTAACCGGGCCAATAAGAGATCTTCCCTAGCTAGATTCTTCATTAATTTTTTTCATATAATAGAGGTAACCAATTGATAATTTAAATTACATGAAAAAAAATCCAAGTTATCAAGGGATATGAGACATTGTTTGCTACCAGATAAGAAAGAGAAAGGAGTCTATGAAGAAAACCCAAAGGGAAAAGGTCAGAGAGACAAGAAGTCGTTTGACCTTAATTATAAGAACAAAGACAGTATCCTCTGAGAACAAATGAAAAAGATGAAAAGACAAGGGGCCAGAAATATAACTAGAATAGAAAAGAGAAATTATCAGTTTATCTTTTCCAGTGTAGAAAACTCACCAAGCAAGCAGACTGATAGAGATAAAAAAAAACCCAAAAACCTAAATTCTAGAGATGATTCAAGTTTAACAAAATTTTGAAAAAAGTGTTGTTGAGTACAGCTGAAAGCTTCAATAAAAGTACCAACAGAATGTTTCTCCTTTGCAAAAATGGTTATAAACTAAAAAGAGATTTGAAGAGTATTCAAGTCAACACAAGTCTAGACTGTCAATAATCCCCAGATCCCAAACGACAATTTCCAGTCTGGCATATAAGAAGACTGGAGGTTGCCATTTCATTCCAACAACAAATAAAAGCTGAACATATTGAAAAATCAACTCTTCTTAGATCCACAAGAGAAGTGAGGTCGCAGGGTAAACTGCTGCCCCCCAAAGTGGAGAGACTGACAGACAAGTGCAGAGAGTCATAACTTACCAATACAGAAACTCATAAACAGTAGCCTTATGGAAACTGGTACCACCAGAGAGAGAAAACCTAAAATGGAATTGATGAATTGCTGAAGGCTCAGTGTAGACAACTTCTGAAAATTAAAAATTCCAGGAGCATTCAGACATAAGAGGGTCCCCACACTTTTGTGAATTTTATTAGTAGCTTGACCTGGTTCTCACAGTGACTATTGGAGAAAACTTTCCTTGTGCTTCTGGCAAGGGGAGGGGTAAAGGAATCATACTGAGATGTGTCAGAGCACTCTGTTTTCAACAAGATCTGTCCTTAAGAAAAATTACTTAGCTAGAATCTAACTTGCCGGGGCTTTATAACTGCCTAACTGACATGGAATAAGGAAAATACCCAACTCCAGACTACTTTAGCCATCCTGTTTCACTGAAGAAGTGGAAAGAGAAGGAGAAATGAGAAGGATGCAAGCAGAGAGATAGAAAGTTTAAGAGAAAAATAAAAATGAATGCAGAGATAAAAAATAATGTAACAGAAGTGGAGAATGCTTTTGATAGACATATTAGTAGACCAAACATGGCTGAGGAAGCACTCTTTGAACCTGAGGCTATCTCAGTAAAAAAGTAAAGCTGAAAAGCAAAAAAACTATGGAAAATAATCAGAAAGAATGTCCAAAAACTCTGGGACAACTACAAAAGGTGTTCAGTTCAGTTCAGTTGCTCAGTTGTGTCCGACTTCTTGCAACCCCATGGATTGCAGTACACCAGGCCTCCATGTCCATCACCATCTCCTGGAGTTCACTCAAACTCACGTCCATCGAGTCTGTGATGCCATCCAGCCATCTCATCCTTGGTCCTCCCCTTCTCCTCCTGCCCCCAGTCCCTCCCAGCATCAGAGTCTTTTCCAATGAGTCAACTCTTCGTATGAGGTGGCCAAAGTACTGGAGTTTCAGCTTCAACATCATTCCTTCCAAAGAAATCCCTGGGCTGATCTCCTTCAGAATGGACTGGTTGGATCTCCTTGCAGTCCAAGGGACTCTCAAGAGTCTTCTCCAACACCACAGTTCAAAAGCATCAATTCTTCAGCGCTCAGCCTTCTTCACAGTCCAACTCTCACATCCATACATGACCACAGGAAAAACCATAGCCTTGACTAGACGGACCTTAGTCAGCAAAGTAATGTCTCTGCTTTTGAATATACTATCAAGGTTGGTCATAACTTTTCTTCCAAAGAAAAGGTGCAACATATACATAATGGGAATTCCAAAACAAGAAGAAATACTTGAAACAGTAATAACTGGGAATTTCCCTAGATTAATGTCAGATACCAAACTACAGATCCAGGAAGCTTATAGCACACCATGCAGGAAAATTACCAGAAATATTACACTTAGGCTTGTCATTTTCAAATGACAGAAAATCAAAGGTAAAGTCTTGAAAGACAGATGAGAGGCAGGGAAACTTACTTGTAGAGGAGAAAAAATAAGAATTACATTTAACTTACCTACAGAAACCATGCCTTCCTACACCCACGCAGCCACTGCTCCTAGGGTTGCTCCTCCCGGCCGGCACCCCTGGCCTTGGGGTGGTGGCTGCGCAGGTGTGGGAGGGCCGAGAGGAGCTATACCACGTTGAAGGTCAGGAAGGGCAGAGATAAGGAGATACCGCTCATCCAAGGTAAGGAGCAGTGGCTGTGCTTTGCTGGAGCAGCCGTGAAGAGATACCCCACGCCCAAGGTAAGAGAAACCCAAGTAAGATGGTAGGTGTTGCAAGAGGGCATCAGAGGGCAGACACACTGAAACCATACTCACAGAAAACTAGTCAATCTAATCACACTAGGACCACAGCCTTTCTAACTCAATGAAACCAAGCCATGCACACGGGGCAACCCAAGATGGGTGGGTCATGGTGGAGAGGTGTGACAGAATGTGGTCCACTGGAGAAGAGAATGGCAAACCACTTCAGTATTCTTGCCTTGAGAACCCCATGAACAGTATGAAAAGGCAATATGATAGGATACTGAAAGAGGAACTCCCCAGGTCAGTAGGTGCCTAACACACTACTGGAGATCAGTGGAGAAATAACTCCAGAAAGAATGAAGGGATGGAGCCAATGCAAAAACAATACCAAGCTGTGGATGTAACTGGTGATAGAAGTAAGATCCAATGCTGTAAAGAGCAATGTTGCATAGGAACCTGGAATAACAGGTCCATGAATCAAGACAAATTGGAAGTGGTCAAACAAGAGATGGCAAGAGTGAACATTGACATTCTAGGAATCAGTGAACAAAAATGGACTGGAATGGGTGAATTTAACTCAGATGACCATTATATCTACTACTGCAGGCAGGAATCCCTCAGAAGAAATGGAGTAGCCATCATGGTCAACAAGAGTCCGAAATGCAGTACTTGGATGAGATCTCAAAAACGACAGAATGATCTCTGTTCGTCTCCAAGGCAAACCATTCAATATCACAGTAATCCAAGTCTATGCCTCAACCAGTAATGCTGAAGAAACTGAAGTTGAATGGTTCTATGAAGACCTACAGGACCTTTTAGAACTAACACCCAAAAAAAGATGTCCTTTTCATTATAGGAGACTGGAATGCAAAAGTAGGAAGTCAAGAAACACCTGGAGTAACAGGCAAATTTGGCCTTGGAATGCGGAATGAAGCAGGGCGAACTAATAGAGTTTTGCCAAGAAAATGCAAACACCCTCTTCCAACAACACAAGAGAAGACTCTACACATGGACATCATCAGATGGTCAACACTGAAATCAGATTGACTATATTCTTTGCAGCCAAAGATGGAGAAGCTCTATACAGTCAACAAAAACAAGACCAGGAGCTGACTGTGGCTGGCTCAGATCATGAACTCCTTATTGCCAAATTCAGACTCAAACGGAAGAAAATAGGGAAAACTGCTAGACCATTCAGGTATGACCTAAATCAAATCCCTTATGATTATACAGTGGAAGTGAGAAATTGATTTAAGGGCCTAGATCTGATAGATAGAGTACCTGAAGAACTATGGAATGAGGTTAGTGACATTGTACAGGAGACAGGGATCAAGACCATCCCATGAAAAAGAAATGCAGAAAAGCAAAATGGCTCTCTGGGAGGCCTTACAAATAGCTGTGAAAAGAAGAGAGTTGAAAAGCAAAGGAGAAAAGGAAAGATAAAAACATCTGAATGCAGAGTTCCAAAGAATAGCAAGAAGAGATAAGAAAGCCTTCTTCAGCGATCAATGCAAAGAAATAGAGGAAAAGAACAGAATGGGAAAGAATAGAGATCTCTTCAAGAAAATTAGAGATACCAAAGGAACATTTCATGCAAAGATGGGCTCAATAAAGGACAGAAATGGTCTGGACCTAACAGAAGCAGAAGATATTAAGAAGAGGTGGCAAGAATACACAGAAGAACTGTACAAAAAACATCTTCACGACCAAGATAATCATGATGGTGTGATCACTAATCTAGAGCCAGACATCCTGGAATGTGAAGTCAAGTGGGCTTTGGAAAGCATTACTATGAACTAAGCTAGTGGAGGTGATGGAATTCGAGTAGAGCTGTTTCAAATCCTGAAAGATGATGCTGTGAAAGTGCTGCCCTCAATATGCCAGCAAATTTGGAAAACTCAGCAGTGGCCACAGGACTGGAAAAGGTCAGTTTTCATTCCACTTCCAAAGAAAGGCAATGCCAAAGAATGCTCAAACTACTGCACAATTGCACTCATCTCACGTGCTAGTAAAGTAATGCTCAAAATTCTCCAAGCCAGGCTTCAGCAATACATGAACCGTGAACTTCCTGATGTTCAAGCTGGTTTTAGAAAAGGCAGAGGAACCAGAGATCAGATTGCCAACATCTGCTGGATCATGGAAAAGCAAGAGAGTTCCAGTAAAACATCGATTTCTGCTTTATTGACTATGCCAAAGCCTTTGACTGTGTGAATCACAATAAACTGTGGAAAATTCTGAAAAGATGGGAATACCAGACCACCTAACCTGCCTCTTGAGAAACCTGTATGCAGCTCAGGAAGCAATAGTTAGAACTGGACATGGGACAACAGACTGGTTTCAAATAGGGAAAGGAGTATGTCAAGGCTGTATACTGTCACCCTGCTTATTTAACTTCTATGCAGAGTACATCATGAGAAATGGTGGGCTGGAAGAAACACAAGCTGGAATCAAGATTGCCAGGAGAAATATCAATAACCTCAGATATGCAGATGACACCACCCTTATGGCAGAAACTGAAGAGGAAAAAAAAAAAGCCTCCTGATGAAGGTGAAAGTGGAGAGTGAAAAAGTTGGCCTAAAGCTCAACATTCAGAAAACGAAGATCATGGCATCTAGTCCCATCACTTCATGGGAAATAGATGGGAAAACAGTGGAAACAGTATCAGACTTTTTATTTTGGGGCTCCAAAATCACTCAAGATGGTGACTGCAGCCATGAAATTAAAAGGTGCTTCATTTCAGTTCAAACCAGTTCAGTCGCTCAGTCGTGTCTGACTTTTTTGCGACCCCATGAATCGCAGGATGCCAGGCCTTCCTCTCCATCACCATCTCCTGGAGTTCACTCAAACTCACGTCCATCGAGTGTGTGATGCCACCAATGAGTCAACTTTTCACATGAGCTGGCCAAAGTACTGGAGCTTCAGCTTTAGCATCATTCCTTCCAAAGAAATGTCAGGGTTGATCTCCTTTAGAATGGACTGGTTGGATCTCCTTGCAGTCCAAGGGATTCTCAAGAGTCTTCTCCAACAATACAGTTCAAAAGCATCAATTCTTCTGCGCTCAGCCTTCTTCACAGTCCAACTCTCACATCCATACATGACCACAGGAAAACCATAGCCTTGACTAGACGGACCTTAGTTGGCAAAGTAATGTCTCTGCTTTTTAATATTCTATCTAGGTTGGTCATAACTTTTCTTCCAAGGAGTAAGCGTCTTTTAATTTCATGGCTGCTTACTCCTTGGAAGAAAAGTTATGACCAACCTAGATAGTATATTCAAAAGCAGAGACATTATTCTGCCGACTAAGGTCCATCTAGTCAAGGCTATGGTTTTCCTGTGGTCTTGTATGGATGTGAGAATTGGACTGTGAAGAAGGCTGAGCGCTGAAGAATTGATGCTTTTGAACTGTGGTGTTGGAGAAGACTCTTGAGAGTCCCTTGGACTGCAAGGAGATCCAACCAGTCCATTCTGAAGGAAATCAGCCCTGACATTTCTTTGGAAGGAATGATGCTAAAGCTGAAACTCCAATACTTGGCCACCTCATGCGAAGAGTTGACTCATTGGAAAAGATTCTGATGTTGGGAGGGATTGGGTGCAGGAGGAGAAGGGGACGACAGAGGATGAGATGGCTGGATGGCATCACTGACTCAATGGATGTGAGTCTGAATGAACTCCGGGAGTTGGTGATGGACAGGGAAGCCTGGCGTGCTGTGATTCATGGGGTCTCACAGTCGGACATGACTGAGCTACTGAACTGAACTGAGGGAAATAGTGTCCTAAAAGAGTCTGAGAAGATGAAAGGTGGATAATCTTAGCCCAGTTTCTCAAAAAGTTAGATTCATTTGCAATATTTCAAAGTATAGTAGAATCTTACAATAGGTTTAATTAACAAGAGTCACCCATCAACTTTTAAAAGAAGGAAATAACTTTCAAACATATGAGCTCCTCTAGTAGCAACCAGTCATATATAACTATATATTTATATATATAACTATATATGTGTATGAAAAAAAGAGAAGCAAAAAGCTAAGGAGAAAAGGAAAGATATAAGCATCTGAATGCAGAGTTCCAAAGAATAGCAAGAAGAGATAAGAAATCCTTCCTCAGCGATCAATGCAAAGAAATAGAGGAAAACAACAGAATGGGAAAGACTAGAGATCTCTTCAAGAAAATTAGAGATACCAAGGGAACATTTCATGCAAAGATGGGCTCGATAAAGGACAGAAATGGTCTGGACCTAACAGAAGCAGAAGATATTAAGAAGAGGTGGCAAGAATACACAGAAGAACTGTACAAAAAACATCTTCACGACCAAGATAATCATGACGGTGTGATCACTCACCTGGAGCCAGACATCCTGGAATGTGAAGTCAAGTGGGCCTTAGGAAGCATCACTACGAACGAAGCTAGTGGAGGTGATGGAATTTCAGTGGAGCTATTTCAAATCCTGAAAGATGATACTGTGAAAGTGCTGCACTCAATATGCCAGCAAATTTGGAAAACTCAGCAGTGGCCACAGGACTGGAAAAGGTCAGTTTTCATTCCAATCCCAGAGAAAGGCAATGCCAAATAATGCTCAAACTACTGCACAATTGCACTCATCTCACATGCTAGTAAAGTAATGCTCAAAATTCTCCAAGTTTGGCTTCAGCAATACATGAAGCGTGAACTTCCTGATGTTCAAGCTGGTTTTTGAAAATGCAGAGGAACCAGAGATCAAATTGCCAACATCTCCTGGATCATCGAAAAAGCAAGAGAGTTCCAGAAAAACATCTATTTCTGCTTTACTGACTATGCCAAAGCCTTTGACTGTGTGAATCACAATAAACTGTAGAAAATTCTGAGAGAGATGGAAATACCAGACCACCTGGCCTGCCTCTTGAGAAACCTATATACAGGTCAGGAAGCAACAGTTAGAACTGGACATGGAACAACAGTCTGGTTCCAACAGGGAAAGGAGTCTGTCAAGGCTGTATATTGTCACCCTGCTTATTTAACTTCTATGCAGAGTACATCATGAGAAATGGTGGGCTGGAAGAAACACAAGCTGGAATCAAGATTGCCAGGAGAAATATCAATAACCTCAGATATGCAGATGACACCACCCTTATGGCAGAAAGTGAAGAGGAACTAAAAAGTCTCTTGATGAAAGTGAAAGTGGAGAGTGAAAAAGTTGTCTTAAAGCTCAACATTCAGAAAACGAAGATCATGGCATCTGGTCCCATCACTTCATGGGAAATAGATGGGGAAACTGTGGATATAGTGTCAGACTTTATTTTTGGGGCTCCAAAATCACTGCAGATGGTGACTGCAGCCATGAAATTAAAAGATGCTTGCTCCTTGGAAGAAAAGTTATGATCAGCCAAGGTAGCATATTCTAAAGCAGACACATTACTTTGCTAACCAAATTCCATCTAGTCAAGGCTATGGTTTTCCCAGTGGTCATGTATGGATGCGAGAGTTGGACAGTGAAGAAAGCTGAGCACAGAAGAATTGATGCTTTTGAACTGTGGTGTTGGAGAAGACTCTTGAGAGTCCCTTGGACTGCAAGGAGATCCAATGAGTCCATTCTGAAGGAGATCAGCCCTGGGTGTTCTTTTGGAAGGAATGATGCTAAAGCTGAAACTCCAGTACTTTGGCCACCTCATGAGAAGAGTTGACTCATTGGAAAGGACCTTGATGCTGGGAGGGATTGGGGGCAGGAGGAGAAGGGGACGACAGAGGATGAGATGGCTGGATGCCATCACTGACTCAATGGACATGCGTCTGAGTGGACTCTGTGAGTTGGTGATAGACAGGGAAGCCTGGCATGCTGTGATTCATGGGGTCGCAAAGAGTCGGACACAGCTGAGCCAGTGAACTGAACTGAACTGATATATATAATTATATGTAGTTTCTGATTTCAGTGTGCGTTTGGACCAATCTTGTTCTACTTGCCAGATAAAGTAGAGTGTCAAGTTCTAGTGTTCATCTCTTAGCGGACTGCTTGAAATTCAGAGTTTAGTTTTCAAACAGCAACGGTATGAAAAAATGATAGTTTGTATAACAAGCCCACAGAGACCAGGTTTAATTTGGCATGCTATACAATTATAGTAAAAATAAAATTATAGAGTTGCAATAGCAATAGTTAAAATATAAATTAAGTAAAGGCAATAGTCATCATCTGTGAGTTGCCATATTAACACACTTATTCCCTTTGAGGGTTTCCACCAATGTCCAAAGTCCTTCTAATGTCCTAGAAGTCAATGGCTCTTTGAAGGTTTAATCATGTTTATTATGGCCAAATACTAGTTTCAGATCAAATTTATGAGATAGCAGGATTGCATATTCCATAAGATGTGAATATTTCTATAGTACAATGGTCTATTCAATAATCAAATATACAGTCATTTGTACTGTTTTAGTATTTTAAAACTTGGCAGCTTTACTTTATAGAAAGATTATTGGTGATATTCATATTTTATTTAATGATAAATGCCTCATTAAGAATATGGCATCCAAATCATGACATTATTTCTAAGTTTCTTTGTAACTCAATTTTCAGAAATGCATTGCGGGAAATAAAATAAAAATAAAAGGAAGTTCCATGCAGTTAATTTGGAGTTTAAAGAGATAGTTGGCCTGGAAGCTGTCAATATAGTTAGAGAGATTTTAAAAATTGGAGTCCTGTTTAGAGTTCTTGATATGTCATTGTACATATGGATCTATAAAAAGGAGGCTATAATGCTCATCATTTACAAGACTAAATTAACTCCAGAACATGCCCTGGCTTTATTTTTCATGAAAACGCTTTGGAAAATTATTATTTTGAAATAGAAGGAAAAAATGTAGATATTAAAAAAGACTATGGAAGAAGAAAAGATTAGTAAGAGAGGACTGTGAGAAACTAGTCAGTTTTAGGAAATAGAAAAGAGTCACTTGAGGCAGGATGGCTTTAGAGTTAGACCTGAGTTGAAACTTTGTTCTATCCCTCTCTGGGCTTCCCTGGTGGCTCAGACAGTTAAGAATCTGTCTACAATGTGGGAGACCCGAGTTTGCTCCCTGGATTGGGAAGATCCCCTGGAGAAGGGAATGGCAAACCACTCCAGTATTCTTGCCTGGAGAATCCCACGGACAGGAGTCTGGTGGGCTATAGTCTATGGGGTTGCAAAGAGTCAGACATGACTGAGCGACAAACACACTCTGGTTCTTTCTAGGTGTGTTAACCTTATGTTTATGTAATAAACCTTATGTTTATATAATAAATAAATTATATAACTTCATGTTATATAATCTTGATTAGTCTCAGTTTCTTCATCCACAAAATAGAGAAATAACAATAATAACAACCTGAGAGGGTATTTTTGAAAACTAAAATGAAGTTATTGGAAACCAAAAAAGGAGAGTCTAGGTCTAGATTTAAATTATTTCGAATATTTATTTTTGAGAAACTATTAAAAGCAAAAGAAAACTAGCATATATCTTAGGTAAACACAGTTGGTTTCAAGTGAAAGCAAGGTCTGCAGTACTGGAGAGGAAGGAGCAAAAACAATTCTATTTGCTAGATAGACCAATACTCCTGAGAAATGTAAGAAAAATATGGGACTGTATAAGTATATTGCTATGTGCTGCTAGATATTCAACAGTTGGCTTTCTAGAAAAAAGCACACCAATTTATTGTATTTGTCAAATTTTGTGGTATGAGCACTCTCACCATGGCTGATTTTAAAGTGCCAACATTACACTACAATGCATACTTGGGAAGAGATGTTAAGAGCTCAGTATTGAGAACCAGTGTAAGTCAGCTCCAGCACAGCTTTCTCTGTGTGTGTATCATACATGTGTGACCTTAAAGCCATGAAAGTACTGATAAAATGGAATAAATGATCAGATTAAAATCTAAATAAAACTAAGTACTGATGCTGTTTCGAGGTGATTTACTGAAGATGGTGACTTTGAGCTTTGAACTAAGTGGTCTCCTAAGCTTGAGCAATAGCAGAATAAGCCTCAGGCTCAAAAAAGGTGGGTGATCTAATTAAAGAGAGTATCTCTATAAAGGGACTCTAGAATGAGATCTTCAGGGTTGTTGTTCAGTCGCTCAATTGTGTCCAACTGTTTGCTACCCCACGGACTGCAGCAGCCAGGCTTCCCTGTCCTTCACCATCTCCCAGAGCTTGCTCAAACTCATGTCAGTTGAGTCGGTGATGCCATATAACCATCTCATCCTTTGTCATCTCCTTCTCCTCCTGCCCCCAATCCCTCTCAGCATCAGAGTCTTTTTCAGTGAGTCAACTCTTCGCATGAGGTGGTCAAAGTATTGGAGTTACAGCTTCAGCATCACTCCTTCCAATGAACACCCAGGACTGATCTCCTTTAGGATGGACTGGTTGGATCTCTTTGCAGTCCAAGTGACTCTCAAGAGTCTTCTCCAAAACCACAGTTTAAAAGCATCAATTCTTTGGCCCTCAGCTTTCTTTATGGTTCAACTCTCACATCCATACATGACTACTGGAAAAACCATAGCTTTGACTATATAGACCTTTGTCAACAAAGTAATGTTTTTGCTTTTTAATATTCTGTCTAGGTTTGTTATAGCTTTTCTTCCAAGGAGCAAGTGTCTTTTAGTTTCATGGCTGCAGTTACCATCTGCAGTGATTTTGGAGCCCAGGAAAATAAAGTCTGTCATTGTTTCCATTGTTTCCCCATCTGTTTGCCATGAAGTGATGGGACCAGATGCCATGATCTTCATTTTTTTAAGGTTGAGTTTTAACCAACTTTTTCATTCTCCTCTTTCACTTTTATCAAGATGTTGTTTAATTCCTTTTCACTTTCTGCCATATGGGTGGTGTCAATTATGTATTTTGGTTATTGATATTTCTCCTGGCAATCTTGATTCCAGCTTGTATTTCATCCAGCCCAGCATTTGGCATGATGTACTCTGCATATGAGAAATGCTGGACTGGATGAAACACAAGCTGCTGAAGTACAAGCTGGAATCAAGATTGCCAGGAGAAATATCAATAACCTCCGATATGCAGATGACACCACCCTTATGGCAGAAAGTGAAGACGAACTAAAGTGCCTCTTGATGAAAGTGAAAGAAGAGAATGAAAAAGTAGACTTAAAACTCAACGTTCAGAAAACGAAGATCATGGCATCTGGTCCCATCACTTCATGGCAAATAGATGGGGAAACAGTGACAAACTTTATTTTTCTTTGGGCTCCAAAGTCACTGCAGATGGTTATTGCAGCCATGAAATTAAAAGATACTTACTCCTTGGAAGAAAAGTTATGACCAACCTAGACAGCATATTAAAAAACAGAGACATTGCTTTGCCAACAAAGGTCCATCTAGTCAAAGTTATGGTTTTTCCAGTAGTCATGTATGGATGCAAAAGTTGGACTATAAAGAAAGCTGAGCACCGAAGAATTGATGCTTTTGAACTGTAGTTTTGGAGAAGACTCTTGAGAGTCCCTTGGACTGCAAGGAGATCCAACCAGTCCTTAAAGGAAATCAGTCCTGAATATTCATTGGAAGGACTGATGTTGAAGCTGAAACTCTAATATTTTGGCCACCCGATGTGAAGAATTGACTAATTAGCAAAGACCCTGATGCTAGGAAAGATTGAAGGCAGGAGGAGAAGGGGACGACAGAGGATGAGATGGTTGGATGGCATCACCAACTCGATGGACATGAGTTTGAGTAAACTCTGGGAGCTGGTGATGGACAGGGAGGCCTGGCATGCTGCAGTCCATGGGGTCACAAAGAGTCGGACATGACTGAGCGACTGAACTGAACTTTGCATATAAGTTAAATATGCAGGGTGACAATATACAGTCTTGATGTACTTCTTTCCCAATTTGGAACCAGTCCATTGTTCCATGTCCTGTTCTAACTGTTGCATCTTGACCTGCATACAAGTTTCTCATCTCTTTAAAAATCTTCAGTGTAATCCACTGTAGTTCTACCTTCTCCTGTATCCTCTGGGCACTGAATGGAAATTTGTCATCCAACTAATCAGATCAGGAGAAAAAAAAATTACTCTAAGAGGTTTTAACCACTAGCTACTTCTCAAATGTACTGGCAGCTTACATGAGTGGTTCTGTAAATTTAAGCACTCTATAATCTAGAGTACCCTTATAAACATGGCACAAAAGTGCAAGTTGTCTCTGGGGGCATGCACCTTCATCCCAGGCCTCAAAGTACATCCAGAAGCAATTTTGAAAGAAAATGAGCATTTTACAAACAAACAAACAAACAAAACCCCAAAACATTAAGTTTAGAAGGAAATGTGATACTGTTCATGAGACCAGAGGAAACAGCATAAAGCAGAAACAAGTCCCCAAATAATTAGAATATTAGAATAGAAAACTAATATGGTTATTATGTTTAAAGACGTAGAAGAAAAACTTCAAAAAATGTTCCAGGAAAGAGAAAACAAAGAATGACCAACCACAATTTAAAAAGAATTAAATAGAATTTATAAAATTTAAAAAGTATAATATTGTGAATGACTGCTTATTATAACTTAACATGTGTGAAAATTTGATGGTTAGGCTTTGTCAAAGCAGTTTCCAGGACCCTACTTTCATAGTTTCTGACTTAGTTGGTCTGAAGTCAGGCCCAAGAAATGTCATTTCTAACAAGCTCCCAGGTGACAGCAGTGCCATTTCTCTGAAAGATACACTTTGAGTAGCACTGTAATGAACACCCAGGGGATACATTTGATGACAGTTTAAATGAGCTACAGAGAGAATTAATAAGTTGGAAGGTAGATCAGAAGAAATATGCAGACGCATGCAGGAAATATAAACAGATGGATAATATAAAAGAAAGATAAAGAAACATGGAAAACAGAATAAGAGAAATAAATGCAGCAGAGATATATTTGAAGAGAATAATGATTGAAGATTTTTCAGAAGTGATGAAAGCTATAACTGACAACATCAAGGAGTCAAATAAGTCTCAAATAACATAAGTTTAAAAATAAGTAAATAAAAAGGAAAGGGAGCAAGGTTTGCTCCTCAGCCAGAAAAGTGACTTGTTGGCTCCCTTGTTCGTGAGGGGCTGTAAGTGAGAAGAGACAAAGTACAGCAGCAGGGGAACCTTCTCCTCAGAAACTGGTCCAGGATTCCTTCAGCTGCAGCTTTGCATCAGGAGACAGTTCAGGGATCTCAGAGAGCTGGAGTCTTGCTTTCCGTCTGATGTTGGCCAGAAATAGGGAAAGGAATTGAATATTCCTTCAATTTCTTCTACAAAATCTGGCATCTTCTTTATAAAAAATGTTGGAGAGAATATTCATTTGTCTTTGGAATAATCCTTGAACCTGGTAGTAGGGTCATACTCATTTCCCCAAAACGCCCATGTTGCGTATAACCAGAATTTGGTGAAGTCTTAATTTAGAGGAGTTCCCTGGATACTTTTTTCCTTCTGTGAGTGTGTTCCAGGTCTGGACTGGACAGTGTGGATTGATATCCAGAGGCATTGAAGGAAGATCTGTCTCAAATTTACTGTATGTTATAAAGTAACATATGTATGTTATATGTTTCTGTCATCTAAAGGAAAGTGATTTGCTTTATTTCATAGACATTCTCAGTAATAAGAAACAAAACAAGGATTTTCTGTTAACCCTCATTGGGCATAAAAATTATATTAACAGAAAATTACATTCTCTGAAGCACTCCTGTTAACCTAGATTTTCACTTTAATTTGCCTAAGTATTTATCTATCACCATAGGACTAGACAATTGTATTCATTATAAATAAAGGGAAGCAAATGAAAACTCCCAGAGAAAATTCTCTCCTTCCCCTATTAATTTTAGTAAATTAGTTTTACATCAGAATAAAATCTTTTTGGTGATATCACAAAATAATAAAAATATTACTTATCTAGATTAGTATAACTCATCGAAAGTATCATTTTGTCAGGCTTTTGTTAAGTAAAGATTTATTGCTGGTTAGTGATTATTTCCTAGTCTCCAGCAGCTGGCCATTGAAAAACAGGAGTTTGACCTAGATGAGTCCACTTATATGAGGATTGTTTTCAAAATACATACTACTAACCCCATGTATTTCAAGGATCAACTATAGGAAGTGCTGGGAATATAGAAATGAAGATGAGTAAGAGAGTAGATTTCTGCATCTGACTGTACTGTTATAACTGATACCAGACAGCTTCTTCTGCCATCAGTTCAGCTCAGTTCAGTCGCTCAGTCATGTCCAACTCTTTGTGACCCCATGAATCTCAGCACGCCAGGCCTCCCTGTCCATCACCAACTCCCAGAGTTCACTCAGACTCACGTCCATCAAGTCCATGATGCCATCCAGCCATCTCATCCTCTGTTGTCCCCTTCTCCTCCTGCCCCCAATCCCTCCCAGCATCAGAGTCTTTTCCAATGAGTCAACTCTTCACATGAGGTGGCCAAAGTACTGGAGTTTCAGCTTTAGCATCATTCCTTCCAAAGAAATCCCAGGGTTGATCTCCTTCAGAATGGACTGGTTGGATCTCCTTGCAGTCCAAGGAAATCTCAAGCATCTTCTCCAACACCACAGTTCAAAAGCATCAATTCTTCTGTGCTCAGCTTTCCTCACAGTCCAACCCTCACATCCATACATGACCGCTGGAGAAACCATAGCCTTGACTAGATGGACCTTTGTTGGCAAAGTAATGTCTCTGCTTTTGAATATGCTATCTAGGTTGCTCATAACTTACTTTACAAGGAGTAAGAATATTTTAATTTCATGGCTGCAGTCACCATCTGCAGTGATTTTGGAGCCCCAAAGAAGAAAGTCTGACACTGTATCCACTGTTTCCCCATCTATTTGCCATGAAGTGATGGGACCAGATGCCATGATCTTCGTTTTCTGAATGTTGAGCTTAAAGCCAAGTTTTTCACTCTCCACTTTCACTTTCATCAAGAGGCTTTTTAGCTTTTTAGTTCCTCTTCACTTTCTGCCATAAGGGTGGTGTCATCTGCATATCTGAGGTTATTGATATTTCTCCTGACAATCTTGATTCTGCCATAATCAACTGTAAAACTGGACAGAACATATCAGGCAACTTTTCAGGCACTGGACATCAACAGGCATAACACTGTAATTCTGGGGGCAAGGTAAATGAGACATGGAACTTGTGATTGCTCAACAGTGCCTGGGGATGATTTCTGATAATGATGCAGGGAGCTGGTATCTGAGAATAGCATGGCAGCAGCCAGTGAGCTCAGGAGATTGAGATGCTAATTTCAGACAACTGAAATGACTGGATTTGGCAGGATAAGGTATCGAAGTCAGGGATCTAGGCAGAATGGAGGCTCCAGAAATCTATGTGTGGTGTCCCCTATGAATCTGTGACTGAGGATTGGGCTATATGCATTCAGGGTGGAACTACTCAAAGTTCATTTAGACAGATTTGCACAGATGACAGGGTTTGGGTATTGAAACACTTGGAATATGCATTAAACTTTGCCTGGATCTTGATAACAAAACATAAAACCAAGTCATTCCAGTACACAGAGCATGCATGCTGTTAATGTCTGAGTCTGTAACCTTATGGACCATAGCCTACTAGGCTCCTCTGTCCATGGAATTCTCCAGGCAAGAATACTGGAGTGGGCAGCTATTCCCTTCTCCAGGGGATCTTCCTGACCCAGGGACTGAACCTGCATCTCTTATGTCTCCTGCATTGGCAGGTGGATTCTTCATCACTAGTGCCACTTGGGAAACCCTCCAGTACACAGGGACCAGCCAGCAATTGAACTGTCGATATAAGAATCAGTACTTTTCAGAAGAAGATGACAGAATAGAGTCTCTGCAATGTAAAAGCAATGATGACTGGGATCCAATAAAAAAAATCACTAGACATACAAAGAAATAGACAATTACAATTCATATCAAGAAGAAATTCAGCAGATAGAAAGCAACCCTGAGATGGGCCAGTTATGGAGCAAATAAGACAAGGATTAAAGGTAAACAATCCAAGTT
The DNA here is from genome assembly GCF_016772045.2 of Ovis aries. NCBI lineage: Eukaryota > Metazoa > Chordata > Mammalia > Artiodactyla > Bovidae > Ovis > Ovis aries. Next base: position 73,679,357 of record NC_056054.1, on the reverse strand, counting down.
CCTGCTCTCAAAGTCACTATAATTTGATAAGAGAAGATGATATGTAAAAAAACAAAAAAAACAGGAAGTGTGAGGTGAGCAATACTAAAGTTTTGTGGTTGGTAGTGTAGTTCCAGGACAAAATGGTAATGATCAAAGCTTTGGAGTGGATTCGAGAAGCTCACAAGGCATTCAAAACGGATCTTAAATGTAAAGCGGAAGCTTGGAAGGCTATGGAGGTAGAGAAATAAAGGCAAGACTGATTGAAACACAGAAGAAAACTATGTAAAGGTGCATTGGTTTGAGAGAGTGACTCTGAAAGCATTGCAGTGGTTAAGAACATGGTTTCTCATCTGTAAAAGAGGAATAATAACAATACCTACTTCTTTGGGTTGTTGTGAAGATGAAAGGATAAGCACTTGATAATGTTAGTTATTATCCTGGGAAATTGCTTGCTGAGTTTTGGAAGAAGCTATGCACATCAGTATGGCTGCAGTATACACATAGGAAGAGAAGACTTAAAGCCTGCTGTGAAGCTAAAGCTAAATGGAATTGAAGATGTGAAGGTTCCAGCAATGTTAGTGCTCTATTAGCTCAGGGCAAATCAGCTCTTATGGGTTCTCTCTGGAGAGGCAAAGCCAGAACAAAAAATGAGTCAAGTGCATCGTATGATGCCCACAGGAAAAACAACAGGCAGAGGGCAGTTATGCTTTCCCCAATGCAATAATGTCAATTCTTCTCTATGTGAAAGGCTAATAGACAAAATCAGGGTCACTATCCAAAGAACTTAGTGTTCAAAGAGGTAGTTGCAAATAATAGCTACAGATGAGAAATAAGGTCAACACAGAGTAAAATTGCCAATTAGCTCGATATAAACCAGATGAAATGTACCCTTGAGGATATAAACTGGATGCTACATTAAGAAATATAAGTATGATCAAGAAAGTAATGATTGATAGAAATTGAAGTGTGTTAACAAATTCCCCTGGTGGGAGAAATAGCAATGTATCCTCCTTTCTCCTAGAAAAAGTTTTTAGATAGTTTCCTAAACTGACACTTTGGTGGTTAAGAATTTTATTTAGTTTCTTTTATGCCTAAGCCACAGAACTTGATGAGCAGTAACACAACATTCAATTACAAGTGTTCCTATTCCAAACATATACTCACCTCTCCCCATCCATCAAACCTTGATTGAATGCCAGGGCACTGCATCATGTCCTGAAACATTTGAAATTTGTCAAACAGGAGGGAAAATGAATCCCTGAGATATGGGCTTCCCTTAAAAAATGACTTGTTCGAATTTAGAGACCATCTGGAGAAGGACTAGCCTCTTTATCTACGCCCCCACTAGCTCATTCATCAGCAGCTTTTCCTGTGCTGTGAGGGATTAAAATAAGTAAATAAATGAAAGGAGTTCTAGCCTCTGTCCTTAAAGAACTTTTGGTCTTTAGTTAACATCCTGCCAGTACAAGGTAGAAAGCAACTGTTCGATTGATGGTTAATAGTTAGTGTACTCCAAAATATGCCAACAGCTCAGATAAAAACAGCTGAATCTATTATGTTAGTCATGAAATAACAACCTCAAAGCCAAAACTATTATTCCTTTTGAACAATGGTCTACTCCTTGCTGGTAATAACATATATATGTATGTCTGCTGCTGCTGTTAAGTTGCTTCAGTCGTGTCCGACTCTGTGTGACCCCATAGACGGCAGCCCACCAGGCTCCCCCGTCCCTGGGATTCTCCAGGCAAGAACACTGGAGTGGGTTGCCATTTCCTTCTCCAATGCATGAAAGTGAAAAGTGAAAGTCAAGTTGCTTAGTCGTGTCTGACTCTTCGCAACCCCGTGGACTGCAGCCTACCAGACTCCTCCGCCCATGGGATTTTCCAGGCAAAAGTACTAGAGTGGGGTGCCATTGCCTTCTCCACTATGTATGTCTATATATATGTAAATATAGGGGGAAGGGCAAGGTAACAACTTTATCAGCTTAATCCACATATGCTGCTGCTGCTAAGTGATTTTAGTCATGTCCGACCCTGTGTGACCCCATAGACAGGCAGCCCACCAGGCTCCCCAGCCCCTGAGATTCTCCAGGCAAGAGTACTGGAGTGGGTGTCATTGCCTTCTCCCCACATATGCTGCTGCTGCTGCTGCTGCTAAGTCGCTTCAGTCGTATCCGACTCTGCAACCCCGCAGATGGCAGCCCACCAGGCTCCATCGTCCCTGGAATTCTCCAAGCAACAACACTGGAATGGGCTGCCATTTCCTTCTCCAATGCATGAAAGTGAAAAGTGAAAGTGAAGTCGCTCAGTAAGTGTCTGATTCTTTGTGACCCCATGGACTGCAGCCTACCAGGCTCCTTCATCCATGGGATTTTTCAGGCAAGAGTACTGGAGTGGGTTGCCATTGCCTTCTCCAGTTAAATAGCAAAACCTTAGTCTCTGAAGGCAGGAAGTTCTTTGATATGGCTACACAGGAAGTATCACAGAATCAATGAGTTTGCACAGTGGGAATACAATTTCAGGTAGAATTCAACTTGGAAGTTTTTCTCTATCCATCAAAAAGCCAGGGCTGGTTATAAAGCCCTTCCTGTTGCCACAATACTCTAAGAGAGACAGTAAGAAGCGCAACACAGAAAAAAAGACTGTAGCTCCAAAGTGCGAGGGTAGAATTCAAAGTCATGTCAGATTCACTCTATGCTCATCCTCTTCCTCTGCAGTTTCCTTTGGGGAAAAGACCATGGGCTGAGAAAGGTATGAGGTTGAATCCTAGCAAATTTCCTAATATTTCTGCCTTTCATTTCCTTCATCTCTAAAATTTTCCTCTTTAGGGAAGTATCCGATATGTAGATTATCTTAATAAATGTTTGTTGAATGAATGAATAAAACAAATAATAGTTAATTATGAAGTTGTGATAGTTAAAGATATACTATTTCTGTTTTATTTACATACTGTTTTGCACATAGCAGGTGCCAAATAATTGCTCCTTTCTCTTCTCATTCCTTAAAAAAGGAAGCCACACCTTATACTTCTTTTGATTAATCATAATAGCTAGCATAATAGTAGAACAACAAGTTCAGTTCAGTTCAGTTGCTCAGCAGTGTCCGACTCTTTGTGACCCCATGAATCACGGCACGCCAGGCCTCCCTGTCCATCACCAATCCCAGAGTCCACCCAAACCCATGTCTATTGAGTCGGTGATGCCATCCAATCATCTCATCCTCTGTCATCCCCTTCTCCTCCTTCTCTCAGTCTTTGAAAAAGACCCACCATCAGGGTCTTTTCCAATGAGTCAGCTCTTTGCATGAGGTGGCCAAAGTATTGGAATTTCAGCTTCAACATCAGTCCTACAAATGAAAACTCAGGATTGATCTCCTTTAGGATGGACTGGTTGGATCTCCTTGCAGTCCAAGGGACCCTCAAGAGTCTTCTCCGACACCACAGTTCAAAAGCATCAATTCTTTGGCCCTCAGCTTTCTTTATAGTCCAACTCTCACATCCATACATGAACACTGGAAAAACCATAGCCTTGACTAGACAGACCTCTGTTGTCTGTCTAGGTTGGTCATAACTTTTCCTCCAAGGAGTAAGCGTCTTTTAATTTCATGGCTGCAATCACCATTTGCAGTGATTTTGGAGCCCTCCAAAATAAAGTCTGACACTCTTTCCACTGTTTCCCCATCTGTTTGCCATGAAGTCATGGGATCAGATGTCATGATCTTAGTTTTCGGAATGTTGAGCTTTAGGCCAACTTTTTCACTCTCCTCTTTCACTCTCCTCTTCACTTTCATCAAGAGGCTCTTTAGTTCTTCACTTTCTGCCGTGAGGGTGGTATCCTCTGCATATCTGAGGTTATTGATATTTCTCCTGGCAATCTTGATTCCAGCTTGTCCTTCCTCCAGTCCAGCGTTTCTCTTGATGTACTCTGCATATAATTTAAATAAGCAGGGTGACAATATACAGCCTTGATGGACTCCTTTTCCTATTTGGAACCAGTCTGTTCCATGTCTAGCTCTAACTGTTGCTTCCTGACCTGTATATAAGTTTCTCAAGAAGCAGGTCACATGGTCTGGTATTCCCATCTCTCTCAGAATTTTCCACAGTTTATTGTGATCCACACAGTCAAAGGCTTTGGCATAGTCAATAAAGCAGAAATAGATGTTTTCTGGAACTCTCTTGCTTTTCCATGATCCAGTGGATGTTGGCAATTTGATTTCTTGTTCCTGTGTCTTTTCTAAAACCAGCTTGAACATCTGGAAGTTCACGGTTCACATATTGCTGAAGCCTGGCTTGGAGAATTTTGAGCATTACTTTACTAGTGTGTGAGATGAGTGCAATTGCGCAGTAGTTTGAGCATTCTTTGGCAATGCCTTTCTCTGGGATTGGAATGAAAACTGACCTTTTCCAGTCCTTTTGGCCACTGCTGAGTTTTCCAAATTTGCTGGCATATTGAGGGCAGCACTTTCACAGCATCATCTTCCAGGATTTGAAATAGCACAACTGGAATTCCATCACCTCCACTAGCTTTGTTCGTAGTGATGCTTCCTAATGCCCACTTGACTTCACATTCCAGGTGTCTGGCTCTAGGTGAGTGATCATACTATCGTGGTTATCTGGGTTGTGAAGGTCTTTTTTGTATAGTTCTTCTGTGTATTCTTGTCACCTCTTCTTACTATGTTCTTATTCTGTTAGGTCCATACCATTTCTGTCCTTTATTGAGCCCATCTTTGCATGAAATGTTCCCTTGGTATCTCTAATTTTCTTGAAGAGATCTCTAGTCTTTCCCATTCTATTGTTTTCCTCTATTTCTTTGCATTGATCGCTGAAGATGGCTTTCTTATCTCTCCTTGCTATTCTTTGGAACTCTGCATTCAAATGGGTATATCTTTCCTTTTCTCCTTTGCTTTTTGCTTCTTCTTTTCAGAGCTATTTGTAAGGCCTCCTCAGACAGCCATTTTGTTTTTTGCATTTCTTTTCCATGGGGATGATCTTGATCCCTGTCTCCTGTACAATGTCACGAACCTCTGTCCATATTTCATCAGGCACTCTCTCTATCAGACCTATTCCCTTAAATCTATTTTTCACTTCCACTGTATAATCATAAGGGATTTGATTTAGGTCATACCTGAATGGTCTAGTGGTTTTCCCTACTTTCTTCAATTTAAGTCTGAATTTGGCAATAAGGAGTTCATGATCTGAGCCACAGTCAGCTCCTGGTCTTGTTTTTGTTGACTGTATAGAGCTTCTCCATCTTTGACTGCAAAGAATATAATCAATCTGATTTTGGTTTTGATCATTTGCAAAATATATTTTTATTAGTTATTTAGTGGTACTCACCATTTCTGCATTTCTCTGGTGGCTCAGATAGTAAGATTCTGCCTACAATACAGGAGTCCTGGCTTCAGTCCCTGGGTCAGAAAGATCCCCTGGAAAAGGGAATGGCTACCTACTCTAATATTCTTTCCTGGAGAATTCCATGAACAGAGGAGCTTGGTAGACTACAGTCCATAGGGTCGCAAAAAGTCAGACAGGACAGAGCGACTAACACTTTCACTTTTTTCCCACCTCTTTTATAACAATAATTAGAATCTGAAGATTTGTGTCAAGCTAATGTATGCCAAGAACATTATAGTAATCTAGGCAAGCAGTCTGGAGAAGGCAATGGCAATCCACTCGAGTACTCTTGCCTGGAAACTCCCATGGATGAAGGAGCCTGGTAGGCTGCAGTCCATGGGGTCGCTAAGAGTCAGACTTGACTGAGCGACTTCACTTTCACTTTTCACCCTCATGCATTGGAGAAGGAAATGGCAAACCACTCCAGTGTTCTTGCCTGGAGAATCCCAGGGACGGTGGAGCCCAATGGGCTGCTGTCTCTGGGGTCGCACAGAGTCGGACATGACTGAAGCGACTTAGCAGCAGCAGCAGCAGTTGCAGCAGGCAAGCAGTCAATAAACTGCAGGTCTGCAGGCTGTACCTTCAGGTATGTTTGACTTGGTCATGCACAGAAAAATGGTGCATATTTAAATGCCTTCAGAACACATTCTGGCTCTACTGTAGCCCCTCATAATTTCAGCCCCTCTTAATTTCCTACTTTCTTATAGACTAAATTCATGAACAGTTTATTTCTCTCACCTTTCTGGCTGCCTTAGGCATTTAGCTACTTATCCTGGCTTAAGCCTAAAGTAAAAGTATCAAAAATTTCACTAGAGAGATAGAGATATCTCCTTTAAATAAAGCATAGATGGAAAAAATCTTTCTTGATGGCAATTGTAAGGTGAGAACTCAAGAGTTGCTAAATATCTAGATGTTTTCTTGACATCTTAACAATAATTTTTAGTCAAGGTATAAGTTGACTCAATATTGCTTGTGAAAATGAAATCTATGTGAAGACAGTCAGATAATACTAACTTAGAGAACTGACTAAAAAACAATCTAATTTGACCAAAATATGAAGTAATAATAATTATGAAAAAATATATTTTGTTTATGGAGGTACCTCAGAAATTGACCTATCCCAATTCAATAGAGATACCGATAACAATTGAGTCATTAAAACTGCTCATCTAGAAATATGCATGTTAAATATAAAAGAAAAGGAAAACAACCCAGATTTTAATTATAAAAACAAACTCCAATTTTTATATTCAGTCAACTGAATGTAGCTCAGTATCTTCAGCTTTCAATTTTCTGCCTAATTTTGAAATAAAACTTCAGTTTCCTTTTTAGTAAATCCTTTGTATTTTACAAACACGGAGCAGGTTTGTTTGCTTCATTGAGATCTGCATTTATTTTTAGAAGAAAATTTTGTGATTCAATGTGAAAAACAAATTTTGTATTTTAAACTAAATTAATCATCAGTTCCATGAAGTGAGGATGCAAAGAGAAATCTGCGTCCTGGAAGAGGATCTGCATTTGACCATGTGGGCACTCTGATCTCAGACATCCAGCCTCCAGACTGTGAGGAAGTTCTGTTGTTTCTAAGCAACCCAGTCTATGGTATTTTGTTACAGCAGTCCATATGAGCTAAGACATAAATTATGTACTTCTAATTAAATTTGGTAATAGACTGTGGGAGGATTTATTTGTCTGTAAGTTTAATGATTTTATTTGGAAAAGAGAATTTGGCCGTCATGTAAAATTTGGGAGAGGAATTTCATTAGTGTATTTAATCACAAAGTCTGACTGTATCAAAGAATGCAACATAAGGTCCTCTGTTATCACACAGTATCATTTTTGTCCTGTTTAATTCTTTGGACCATACTTGCTATTAGCTTTTAAAGTTTTTGCTCATCTATAACCCCGCGTGGTCTTAGAGTCAACTTTGTTGTTTGAAATGTTCTCTTGGATAAAACATCTTTTATTTCTACTGAAATTATTTTTCCCCTTAGCTTATATGCTGTGTGGAAAAGAATGACTTAGCGTGTGCTAGAGTACCTGAGTTCTTCACAGTTTTCTGCATTTTGCATGTGCAGAATGAATATCTATTTATTGAATGATTTGAATGAATCATAGGATGGAGTGAACAAAGTCGGGGATTATTGAGAAGATGGAGATTGCTTTGTTTAGTGTTTTTACAACAAATTTCTTTTAAAAAAGTTGTTTTAATACCCCCCAGCAATCCTACACAATTAGAAATGGCATTATTTCCATATCATGCTTGTTGAAACTGAGACACTTAATCATAACCCAAGGCTATGAATAGCTAAGTAAATAATATGCAGATTGATAAACCTAAGACTGGAATCCAAGTTTTATTACTGCCTATCTAGTCAACCCTTGAGCATTGGTATCCACCCAACACTGATGGACTTGAAAGGAACTGCAGGGAAATGTGGTAGGGATGTGAGAAAACATAATCACTGTTGGTTCAGTGAAAAAAGCAAAACAGAACAAATGAATTTAGAGGCAGACATTTGCAACAACTGAAATAATTACGAAAAAGATGTCCTTGGTTCTGGTGGTAGGGAGTTCTGAAGAAGAGAAAATTACCATTGTCCAGCTATGAGAAGGACAGAAGTGGCCTTATCTGTCTAGACCTGTGGATTGATTGGCAAAATTCCCAAAGAAAGTTTTTTTTGTATTTACCTCTATTTGCTAAAAGTTGTCTTGGCAATTAAAAGCAGACCAACAGATGAACCCTGAGGAAAAGTTTTATACCTTAAAAACCATTTGGGAAATAAAATAAAAATTAAATGTTTCAGATATTAGAAAAACATACAGAATATCTGAATAATCCCATGTGTACTCGCTACTCAGATTCAGCATATGCTAGCATTTTACCACATTTTTCTTCACTTCTCTTTTTAAAATAAAGAAGAAAATCCCAGTTTTAGTTGGAACTTCTTTAAATCCTAACCCAATCTCATTTCCTTTTCTCTCCTCAGATAATCAAATGTTTATTATTTCTCTACCTACAATGAATACAGTGCATCAGTTTAATTCAGTTCAGTCACTTGATTGAGTACAATTCTTTTCAACCCCATGGACTGCAGCATGCCAGGCCTCCCTGTCCATCACCAACTCCAACAGTTTACTCAAACTCATGTCCATTGAGTCAGTGATGCCATCCAACCATCTCATTCTCTGTTGTCCCTTTCTCCTCCTGCCTTCAGTCTTTCCCAGCATCAGGGTCTTTTCAAAAGAGTCAGTTTTTCAAATTGGTGGCCAAAGTATTGGAGTTTCAGCTTTAACATCAGTCCTTCCAATGAATATTTAGGACTGATCTCCTTTAGGACGGACTGGTTGGAACTCCTTGCAGTCCAAGGGACTCTCAAGAGTCTTCTCCAACACCACAGTTCAAAAGCATCAATTTTCTGGCACTCAGCTTTCTTTACAGTCCAATTCTCACATCCATACATGACTACTGGAAAACCATAGCCTTGACTAGATGGACCATTGTTGGCAAAGCAATGTCTCTGCTTTTTAATATGCTGTCTAGGTTGGTCATAACTTTCCTTCCAAGGAGTAAGTGTCTTTTAATTTTATGGCTGCTGTCACCATTTGCAGTGATTTTGGAGCCCCTAAAACTAAAGTCTGCCACTGTTTCCACTTAGGACTTCCCTGGTGGCTCAGACAGTAAAGTGTCTGCCTACAGTGTGGGAGACCTGGGTTCAATCCCTGGGTGGGGAAGACCTGGAGAAGGAAATGGCAACCCACTCCAGTATTCTTGCCTGGAAAATCCCATGGATGGAGGAGCCTGGTAGGCTAAAATTCATGGGGTGGCAAAGAGTTGGACATGACTGAGGAACTTCACTTACTCACTCACTCACTGTTTGCACTTTCTCCATCTATTTGCCATGAAGTGATGGGACTGGATGCCATGATCTTGGTTTTCTGAATGTTGAGATTTAGGCCAACTTTTTCACTCTCCTCTTCACTTTCATCAAGATGCTTTTTAGTTCTTCTTTACTTTCTGCCATAAGGGTGGTGTTATCTGCATATCTGAGGTTATTGATATTTCTCCTGGCCATCTTGATTCCAGCTTGTGTTTCTTTCAGTCCAGTGTTTCTCATGATCTATTCTTCATAGAAGTTAAATAAGCAGGGTGACAATATACAGCCCTGATATACTCCTTTTCCTATTTGGAACCAGTCTGTTGTTCCATGTCCAGTTCTAACTGTTGCTTCCTGACCTGCATACAGATTTCTCAGGAGGCAGGCCAGGTGGTCTGGTATTCCCATCTCTTTCAGAATTTTCCACGGTTTGTGGTGATCCACACAGTCAAAGGCTTTGGCATAGTCAATAAAGCAGAAATCGATGTTTTCCTGGAACTCTCTTGCTTTTTTGATGATCCAATGGATGTTGGCAATTTGATCTTTGATTCCTCTGCCTTTTCTAAAACCAGCTTGAGCATCTGGAAGTTCATGGTTCATGTATTGTTGAGGCCTATCTTGGATAATTTTGAGCATTACTTTACTAGCATGTGAGATGAGTGCAATTGTGTGGTAGTTTGAAAATTCTTTGGCATTGCCTTTCTTTGGGATTGGAATGAAAACTGACCATACACAGTCCTTTTGGCCACTGCTGAGTTTTCCAAATTTGCTGGCATATTGAGTGCAGCACTTTCACAGCAGCATCTTTTAGGATTTGAAATAGCTCAACTGGAATTCTATCACCTTCACTAGCTTTGTTCATAATGATGCTTCCTAAGGCCCACTTGACTTCACATTCCAGGATGTCTGGCTCTAGTTGAGTGATCACACCTTCGTGATTATCTGGGTCATGAAGATCTTTTTTTGTACAGTTTTCTGTGTGTTCTTGCCACCTCTTCTTACTATCTTCTGCTTTTTTTGGGTCCATACACAATTTCTGTCCTTCATTGTGTCTATCTTTGCATGAAATGACCCTGGGTATCTCTAATTTTCTTAAAGAGATCTCTATAATCTTTCCCATTCTATTGGTTTCCTCTATTTCTTTGCACTGATCACTGAGGAAGGTTTTCTTATCTCTCCTGCTATTCTTTGGAACTCTGCATTCAGATGGGTATATCTTTCCTTTTCTCCTTTGCTTTTCGCTTATACAGTGCATAGAGTTGTACATATTAAAAATATTTCTTTTGCAAGTGCCTTTTAAATTAACATATTATTTTTGAGGTTAAAATGTATTGACACATGGATCGAGTCCATTTAATAAGTTGCTGTATCAGTTCAGTTCAGTTCATTTCAGTTCAGTTGCTCAGTCGTGTCCAGTTGACTCTTTACATGAGGTGGCCAAGTACTGGAGTTTCAGCTTCAGCATCGTTCCTTCCAAAGAAATCCCAGGGCTGATCTCCTTCAGAATGGACTGGTTGGATCTCCGTGCGGTCCAAGGGACTGTCAAGAGTCTTCTCCAACACCACAGTTCAAAAGCATCAATTTTTTGGCATTCAGCTTTCTTCACTGTCCAACTCTCACATCCATACATGATCACTGGAAAAACCATACACATCCTATTTTCTCCATTTCTCTGAAAAACACTTATGCAATGCCTTTTAATACATGGTTACTTAAGTAAACAGCTTTCCCATTACCAGAATACATTATGCATTTTTTTTTTTTTTTTTTTGTCACAGCTGGCACATTGGACTGAGACAATACTCATGTCTTCCACTTCTATTTGGAAATGAAGGTCTTCTTCCATAGTTGTAATGATTACTGATTTGAGTTCATTAGAATCATAAAGGTGGAGGCATCCCAAGAATTTCTTCCACATGGTTTATCCAGGCTGTGGAAGGCCCTGATGCTGGGAAAGATTGAGGGCAAGAGGAGAAGCGGGTAGCAGAGGATGAGATGATTAGATAGCATCACTGACTCAATGCACATGGGTTTGAGCAATCTCTGGGAGACAGTGAAGGACAGGGAAGCTTGGCGTGCTGCAGTCCATGGGGTCACAAAGAGTCGGACAAGACTGAGTGACTGAATAACAACCACCATGGTGAGACCTGAGTTCAGGTTGACAAACAAAGAGCAGTTTTCAATGCTAATTTCTGATAGATGGTGATGGCCATTAGGACTGAACTGATAAAATTTCAGTGAAGAAGAAGAGGCTGTGATCTAGTATTTATTTTAGAAGGCAGAGAAATACACATGCTCTGTATTTGTCATCTCTGGTGTGAGCTTAAATGTAAAAGAAATTCTTCTGGCTCACATGTTAGATAGCCTTATCTCCTCAGTGCCATAATTTATTATTCAATAACTACATTTATTGAATAATTGCATTACCTTTACTATAACCCATCTGTATATTTGATTTAAAATAAAGGACTGGGATTCTTTTGAATTTCTATACTTGCAATCTAACCTATGACACTTAGTAATGCATTGCACTGGTTATTATTCAATATATTCATGAATTTATGTCTTTAGAAGGATTGTAGCTACTTGAGGACTAAACTGAGCCTTTTGCTTCTTTTGTATCCTGAGAGTTCAATAAATAGTGGCTGAATTGAACTGTTTCTAAGGGACCGTGGAGTCTCAGGTCTTGAAGACTCTGTATGTAGCTGCAGAGAAAAAAGGCCAGAGTGTTCTTGGCATAGCCAAGAAGTGTATTAGAATGAAAATAGAAAGTATAATGTTACCCTTGAGGAAGAACATGTTCTGGTCACTACACTTCCAGAAAGCTATAACTGACTGGGAAAGGGGCCAGAGATTGACAGTTTTAGGTTGATAAAAATGCTGGAATAGCTTCAATAAAACAAATTAAAATGATCAGTATCATGGCTCTTTAGAAGCCTTTGCTACCAAAGAAACATCTATAATAAGATATAAAGAAAGAAAATTCTGTTAAAATGGAACATGAGAACTCCAAAGAGATGACCTCTATTAAACTGGATTCCTGAGAGATCCTTGGGTTTGGTTGGCAAAGGATCCCTGGGTCTGGTCGTCTCATGTGGTTTTATCCACAGATAAAGTTGTCAGTGACCCTGAATTAATGAGGAGATCACTTCTACCCTTAAAGACTCAGTAGCAAGCTTGCAGTTACAGATTCTGGTTTCTTAAGATGGAAAAGACTTAAGTTGTCTCCAAATAACTGAATCCTTTTTTACCTCCTTTCTCTGTTAGAGACAAAAGATGATGTTAAAGTTTTCCACTCAGATACTTTTAATCTACCCAGTCTGCTAAACCAGGCTTAATTCTGAAATATACTTATGTCTAGACTCAATGTCTCCTCATCTGTTATTCCAGCTGAAAGTATTTCCTGGGTCAATCACACTCTTGTCAATGTTGATGTCATGAAGTCATCCATGTCTTTCCTATGACACAGCCTTGGCCTTGATCTGCTTTGGTCCATTGATGTCTTTGATCACTCAATGTCTTTACATTTAAGACAGAGAAATGAATACTTTCTTCTTTGCAAAGAGAAATGGAAAGTAAGTTATTGATTAGCCTATAAAATTGTGATCCATTAACCAAATTTCTAAAGTTTAAGAACTAGGGTAGTGAAATTATCCCCCTTTCATAGCAGGAAGCAAGTCTAAGAAATATTATCCCAGAGATTACAGACCAGGAATATAGAGTCCCCCAAAGAGCCTGAATCAGTTAAGAAAGATTGATCCATTATTTCACTAGAAGAGTGTTTATAACACTGGAAAATGATATTGAGGGACAACCAGGCTCGTTCACTAGATGCAGCTGTTGACATCAGGTTGAATGACCAATTGTTTTAAATGAGACATTTTTCTTGTCATTTTTATGTTCATCACACTGTTGAAGTGGTGTGTTTTTTAGGTCTTTTTAATGTTTTCATCAGTCCATTCCAAAAGAAAAGTGATTAACTATACATCTTCTTGTGCTCAGCTCAGTTGCTCAGTCATATCTGACTTTGCAGGCCCATGGACTGTAACCTACCAGGCCCCTTTGTCCATGTGATCTTTCCAGCAAGAATACTGGAGTGGGTTGCCATTTCTTTCTCCAGGCTGCATCTTCGTAGCTTCACCATAATAATAATGATTCATATTCATTGCGTGTGTATTGTGAGCTGAGTGCTTGGTGGAGATTTTCTCATTTTATCTTAATAATTCTATATGGTCAATAATATTGTTAGATGCATTGTGCAGATGTGGAAACTGAGGCATGCAGAGGCTAAGGAACCTGCAAAAGTTCCCAGAGCAAACAACGGCACTCCAGGATGTGAACTCTGCCTGCACATTTAGCCACTTTGTGATACTGTCTCTATGACCTGCAGGCCCCCTTCCTGATGAGTACCTGCTGTGAATGCTGGTATCTGTCTACTCTTCAGGCCTTACTTCAGGCCTAACAGTATCTGAACCCATGTCCTGACGGGATCATTCCTACTGCAACCAGAAGCCCAGAAAGTAAAATTAATAAATCTACTCATGCCCAGGAACTTAGTAGATGAAATGTGAAAGAGACCATAGCAGATTAAAGTGATTGAAATGACAAAAGGTGAAATGTGAATGAAGTGAATGAATTACAAAAGCATGTATGAATAGTATTACACAAGTGAAGCAAATTCAATATCAATTCAATTTCTGACCACGTGCAGAGGGAAAACAAGGGCAAAGGAGCAGAAGAGTTAAGGGTAATGAATAGCTTTCTTACTTTGTTTCATTGTGCGACTACATATGGGATTCTGCTGCCATTTATTAACACGTAGAAGTTAAAGTTTGCCTAAAATGCCAATCATAACATCATGGAAGGCTAAGTGCCACCTTGCAGTGGAGAATGCAGTTGGATGTCAAATTAAAAAAAAAAAAATCCCAGTTTCTTTTCAATATTGTCACAGACTGAGTTTATTTTAGAAATTAACAATAAACTTTTTTAACAACCAGGGTGAGTCCTGTTGGGTGAGTCAAGTACTCATGTCTATAGACGAGTCTCTTCTGGGTTATATAAGGAGAGATGGTGCTCAGATTCATACTAAGTCATCTCTTCTGTACAAGTTTTAAAGTATTCATCTTTGAGCAATGTAGAGAGACTTAGTAATCCAAGCAAATGTACATTGTCCTGAAAGATAATGACATTTAAACGTGGACCAACTTGGGTTGGGCTTTGGCACCCCATTTTTAATGTGGGCCTGTAGGCTTCTTTGTAGCTTCCTGACTATGACATGGGAATAATTGCTGCTTTGGAGGATTATAAATAATACAGTATCTGGGAACGAATTGGTACTGTACACAGTAGGCCCTCTGTGAATATCAGTAAATGTAATTATGCAAAGTTGCAGATTCTGTGCCAAGCACATAGAGGAGCTTACTACATGTTAGTTGAATAAGTTTGATAGTGCTAATAGTGGGTGTTGCATCTGTGCCGTTGATGCTAAGAGAACGGGGGTAATGCATGTTCAAGAAATTCTTGCTGAATAAGGCCAACTTTCATTGGTTCTTAAGCCATAATATATAGGTAGCTATTTATTTGAACTATTTCTATAGCTAGACAGGGTAGCAAGTGCTCTATTAATCTTTCAGGCCAGGGGCTGAATCAAGAAAACTGTAAATGGGTAACACAGACAGTGTATAAGAAATATTAACAATTATGTATTCTACTTATTAAACATATTAAAGACTATTCTTTTCTTACACATGCACCTATATATACACAGAGCCTCAGCAATCTCTCTTGTATATTTCTTCAAATATATGGATTTCCCTTTCTTTTGTTCACTTTCTACTCTTGATAGCAGCATGTATACAAGAAATGGTTCTTGACTACTAGAAAATTATCAGTGCCAAGGTAATATTAAATCTACTTTGGTGTCACAGGGAACACTGATTACTGTCATGTACTGTCCTTTGGAGCAGCCAACCATTCCTGTTGATTATTATCATGTGGAAATTTGAGGCAATACTGTGAGAACTTCTGATTTCTCAGAAAAACTGGAAATCAGGGTTTTGTGTGAGATTTAGCAAATTTTAAGATTGACACAAATATTACTAAGATGAATGAAAACAAGTCTGTTTGCCAGGTGAATGTGGCCCAGTCAGGGGTCCTCCACTTCTGGGATCTAATGCCTAATGATCTGAGGTGGAGCTGATGTAATGATAGTAGTAATCAAGTGCACAATAAATGTAATGTGGTTGAGTCATCCTGAAACCATCCTTCTGGTCCGGTCCATGGAAAAATTGTCTTCCACAAAACTGATCCCTGGTGCCAAAAATGTTGGGGACCACTGGGCCCAGTGGTTTGTGTGATCTCTCCTCTAGTTCTGGCTTCTCTGAGGTGCCCCATTGCCTTCATCAGCTGAGATTGGTTCTCCAAATCCCTAGGTTGGAATCTGAATGATTCCATTGTCAGAACCTGTATTCTGAGCTCAGTGGGCAGTGGACAGATTAGATATTGGGGTTGAGATCTAGAAAGTAGCAAAGTCTTGAGGGTCGGTGCAATCTGAGTAGTGAGGGTCAGTGGGGGGAGCAAAATTTCCAGATAGAGTCATTCAGGGCATGTTAGGAGTTTCCAATATATGGGAAAGAGTGAAGGAGCAGACAGTGGATGGAGAACCTTGCAGTGGAAGGAGGGAATAGATGTCTGTTCCTAAGGCCTGATCAGACTTGCTTAGCTGTAAGGTTTTGGAGGGAAAAGGGGATTGAGAGAATGAAGAGAGATGTGGACTAGAACTGCAAGGGGGGGCCTTGTTTCAGATGCAGAATAGATGGATGCACGATGCAGAGCCACTTGGATCACTGATTGAAGGCTCCCTCCTCACTCATCAATAAGAGCAGGCTGAGCTCCAAAGCCTAGGAAAGGAATGAACCTGAAAGTTCAGGAAGGCCCTAGAACTAGCTAGAACTCTGCCTAAAGTTCAGCTGTGAACAAGGAATCGGGAAGGCCAATATGTCGAGCATGGTGCAGGATGGCTCAAGAGGCCACTGATTCTTTTTTTTTTCCCCAGAGAGAGAAGAGCATATTCACATTGAGAAGATCAGGAACTGTATCCACAATCCGCTATAGTGATTGTGAGAGTCCGAGGGAGATGCCTAAAGTAACCGTCTCAGAGCTGACACTGAAGAAGAGTCCTTTCTGAAAATGACTTGAGAGACTGTGTGTCTTTGACAAGCAATAGACATCCCAACCACTTTGCAGTGGATTCCTACCTAGCATTATTCTGGCCCTTAGACCTACCTGAGGAACTGATGGCATGGACCTGCCAGGTATCTTTTTGTAAGTGGGACCAATGAGCTTCTTGAGAAAGAATTTATTCTAGATGGGCAGGAGCCAGACAAGAATAGGTTGACTCAGTAAGAGAATCTGAATGCCACCAGAAGGAGGAAGACACAATACAGTGATAATGAATGCAAATTTGTCTTAGGGATTATAGCACTGGCCCTGATCTCACTAGAATCATGTACGAGTGCCATAGAAAGCTGAAATATTTTAGAAAAAACCCCTCAATGATTGTTTCACCAAATATTCTGGCCGCAAATAACACTGTTGTGTATGCACCCAGCGATGAAGATGCTAACAAGGAAATTCATTCTTATCTTGTGATAGACACTGGTTAAACTTTCCTACACTGTAACCTTTAGACAGCAGTGCCTGGTGTCTGCCACCAGACACTTGGGGTGAAGGCAAGCAGAGCATCAGAAGACACTGTGGCAGTAAAGCTTCATGGAGTTTTCTTGAGTGCATGGATGAAGCATGTTCTGTAGACACCTAGAAATAGTCAGGGAATAAGAAGGACTTAAGGGCAGGAGGAGAAGGGGATGACAGAGGATGAGATGGCTGGATGGCATCACTGACTTGATGGACGTGAGTCTGAGTGAACTCCGGGAGTTGGTAATGGACAGCGAGGCCTGGTGTGCTGCGATTCATGGGGTCGCAAAGAGTTGGACACAACTGAGCGACTGAACTGAACTGAACTGAGTGAAGAATCTGAGGTCCTGCTTGAGTAAGGAACGTAAACTGTTTCTATGAATATGACCCCTTTCTTGTGTGCTTACAATCTGCTAAGGCTTAGTACAAACTTGTGGTCCATTTTTAAGTCAGAACAGGAACTGCCTCTGCTTTTCCACTATCAGTTAAGCATAGTCAGTAAATCCTTTTAACATGTGAAAAGACCTGAGCAGTTCTGACAGCATTCGGCATCATCTCAAAATGTAGTGTCCTGAGGTTCTTTGACCACAGAATACTATTTCCAAGAAGCCACTCTGGATTGTGACAGTCTTTATTACCTGGAGAATAATCTGCTTTATTGAAAGACACTGATGGATAGAGACATGTGGGTGAATGCACACAAGCCTGTGCACACACACAGATACAAACAGAGAAGTATGTAGAAAGAGAAGTAGGTATATAGAACTGCTGGTCATGAAATTCATGGTTTGAGACACCAGTTCACATTTATCTTCCTGATGGTCTTTATTTGAAAAGGGACTCTGGAGGACCAGAAATGGAAAGGAAAAGATGTAGAAAGTGAGATAATTGTTTCTTGTTCCACTTTTAAGACTATGCCTGAAATTAAGTGGCTTGTTAAAAGGCTCATGTGAGGAAAATGTGCTGGCTTTATAAGAAAACACAAAAACACTGCATACAAACCATATTACTTTTTTTTTTCTGCAAATCTTTTCTAAAATAGAATTTAGATCATGAAAACAGCCAAAAAAGGAATGATAGTGCATTGTTAGGTAATTATATCGTAAATCATTACGCCATATATAGGGTCTCTTTGGCAGACACTTGCCATCCTGTGTTTTTCATTGCAAGTGGCTTACATCAGTACTGACATCTTCCAGATGTTAGTAGCTTTGATTTTTTTCCCCTGTGTTGCAAATGAGTTGGCATGGAAACAACTCTTTGCTGGCAACATGACATGTGATTCAAGGCAAAATGCATTTTAACACAGATGAATAGTTCAGGAATCTGCCTTTAACAAAAGTCATTTTGAGAGCTGTTTTGAATTTGTTGGTGTTTTGTGGCAACTTTTTCAATGAAGATGGGAGGAATCAAAGCTTTCCATGTTATGCAATGTAGTTATTGCTAAAATGTGATTTGGCTCTCTTGTTGAGTCAAAGCTCCAGGTTTAGAAATGGACTTTACATATAAAGAACCTGAACAACAACAACAAAAAAACCTCACTCATTGGAAATTACTCACACATTTTAAAGAACAAACCCTCTAAAACAAACCAAATATGGGGCTGGTAACCTGCTCATCTAGACCAAGAATTAGAGCTGTGATTATTTCAGATGGTTTGGATTTTTTCCCTTAAGAAGATGTGGAGAAGAAAAACAGATTCTCTTCAATTTCCCTTGCTAGCCAGCACTGTGCACCCGCTCTATAATCTCTCCATCAGAAAGGCTAGGCACATAGAATGTTCTTCCAGATACCGGGATGGAGCTCCTTCTGCTTGCCCAGGTATTGCAAACTCTAAGTGCTTGTCCATTTCCTCTTTTTTCCCTGTTTGGAGCACAGGGAAGCACCACACTTCTTGCTCCCTTGCAGGAAAGTGGGCTGTGTTGACTGATTTGGTGGCAGGGGCTGGGAGAGGAAAGGATGGATGATATCCTTATGCATCCTCTTGCTTTTTTTGGTGATGGGAGGCCACATGTTCCAGGTGGTACAGCTACAAATCACGAAACTGTTATTAGCCTGGGTCCCAGAAACTTTGTTGAAAAGAGTCTTCAAAGATTACTCATGGAGGAGATGTAGCTGAGTGTGAGAAGGAAAGTTTTTTTGTTTGTTATCACTAAGATTCTGAAGTTGGTCATTATCGTAGCATAACTTAGAGACTATTCAAATCTTGATATATTTTAGAGATTTATTTTGTTATTTTCATGTGCAGAAGTCATGTCAAAAGCATTTTTGCAGCCTCAGGGTCATGATGAGGTCTCATTGCATTGTTGAAGGAAGGAATTACTAAAATGTAAACACAATGGTTACATTTATTTTTTTTACTGTTGCATAATTTGTGTCATTTGCTGAGTCTTTTCTAAATGCAAAGTACTACTTTCTAGGCCAACAAAATACCTAAGACATTGCCTTTTCTCTCCCAAATTTACCATTTTATCTCATTTACATATATACTTTAAATAAAGATTTCTGGGGATCTTGTTTCTTTAATAATAATAAATTTCTATTACATATACTGAGCCTCATTTACAAAGTCAGTTTGACCTAAACAATTAAAATAATGTGGCTACCATTAAGTGTGACATATCAGCATTTAATACTCTAAAATACAGCAACAATCTTAATAGGCCATGTTACATGTGACCATGTAGTTCATATGCTGTATATAGTTTCTGATCCTTAAAAGAGCTCTGTGAGATAAGGAAGCATAATTTAACTACAATCCCAAGATCTGGAGACAGAATACATGAGTTAGAACATCTGTTGTTGCACTTCTTAGCTATTATCTCCCTGGATAAATCATTTCAGCTTTCTGAAATTCACGTTTATCATTTGGAGTTAATAATACAATTGTTCTAAGGATTAAATGAGTTTGTATCTTATAAAGGATTTAGAAAAGCGTTTCACTCATAGTAAGTGATCAATCCATTTTGACTACTACTATGATTTCACAAATGAAGAAATGAAGCTCAGAAAAGTTAATTATCTTGCCAGAGATCACACAGCCAGAGGCAACCTCAGGTCCTCGTCCTTGTCACTGTAGTGCCCTGCTCTCTGTCTCTCGACAGACTGGCTCTAGACAGGTGGTTTATTCAAATGTAGCCTGGCTAGACACAAACTAATGGTGTGCATTTTTCCGTCTGCTCCTTTATTTTCTCATATGCACAAATAATGTGACCCAAATGTTCATTAGACGATTATCAGCATCTAAACATTTTCTGTAGTCAGGAATCAGTAAGCACAGAGGCAGTATATGTAGTAGAAAGACTTTGGTATCTGATGCTGAACCTCAGTTTCCTCATCTGTAAGATAGTAGCAATACCCCAGGCAGGACTGTTGTGAGGATTAAGAAGCTTGCACACAGTAGGTGCTGTGTAAGCCACAGCCATCACCATCACTACTACCATCATTGCCAGTTAGTCTAGAGCAGTTCTCCATTCACTTACAGGGAAAAGTGGAGCTTTCCACATGCCCGAGGCCACAGCTCAGTGAGCTACTGCTTAGCCTGTTTATTTATGAAAGTTCTTTAGCCCATTTAGTGGCTGAATTGTGGCCTTAGGGCAACTATAGTGCTGCTTCCAAGTGTTAATTTCATAGCAATGCAGCAAGCTGATGGAGCAGGCAGCTCAGGCCACCAGCTGTACAGAACGATTCCCTCTGCCATCTGACTGTGAGCTCAGCACCCAGAATTCACAGAAGGAGAGAGGGTGTGAGGGGGCCGGTCTTCTGCTCTGTGCTTGAGAGATGTGGTTCCTGCCACAGAAAGGGAAACTGTTGTGAGTGATTGGGGTCCACACTGCTAAGGCAAAACAGAAAATGATTTCTTATTAGTAGTAGTTGTCCCATTAATAATAACAATAGCCGCACAGTAACAAAACAGTCTCTGTCTTTGAAATATAGGAGAGAAATAATTGGCCCAGAAAGACATTATCAGTTGGAATGTTCCACATTTGCTTGATTTACCATCTGCAAGCAGTTCAAACAGCTTTACCCAATAAAATGTCCTGCTCATGCACTGAAGCTTCCTTTATATACTTGTGTCTATAGCTTGGAACACTCTTGCTGCAGAAATAAGAAATCAGAATAGACCAAATTTTCTTTACCGATATTTGAAGGTAATTTTTCCCCTTAATGAATGCATCTGTTTGGATGATAAATTGTGCATTAGACGATGCTCACGTGTTTTTATACTCTCTATTTTGATTACAGAGCTTTTAATGTAGTGTTGCCTCCACTCTTTGAATTTTCTCTGCCATTCAGTCACCCACCAGAGAGAATAGGCTGGAGATAATGCCAGACTGACTTTTCTTCCTTAAGTATTTTAATTTATTAAATTAATGACCTAATAGGTGGCATCAAGACAGTATTTCTCTGCTTTGTACTGACCTTGTTGAGAGTTAATCAGTTTCATGATGCTAATTAGGTGTTAGCATTAGTGTTCTATGTATGCATGGAAATAATGGCCCCAGCACACAGCACACTCCATGTCCAGGACTGGACTCTCTTATGCCCAGAACAGTCATGGGAATTTTTGAATTTGCTCTACTCTTCAAAGTGGTGTGTTGTGCGCTTCCTTCTAGACTCATGAAGGAGTATGTTCAATGTAGTGTGAGCAGAGGACACACAGTGTGGGAAATTAGTTACACAGTTGCTGTTTCTGTCATATTGTTAATGGGGATTATGCGTCTAAATTTCCCTGTAGTAGGAGTTCATAGTGGGCACTAGGAAGATGTAAAAATGCATGAAAGAGTTTAAATAATGAATAGTATGGTATTTTAGTTCAGTGGAATTTTAAACTACCTTTGGAAATGAGCACATCTTTATCTTACATAAACAGTCTATATATTTAGGCTTCCTGTCAAAGTTGGTATAAGTATATGTTTTATTTCAGTGTGGACTTGGTTTCTGGTGCTAGGAAACAGTATTTGACAGCGATGCCCAGTGTTTTGGGATCTTCTTGGAGAAAACTATGTAAGATATTAACTTGTTTTGACAAGTAGCTTTGCATTTACAGAATGTTTATTCCACACTATTACTTAGCACTCTGACCTACCAGAGGAGTCATCTTCGTGACACTAACTTGCATAAATAAAGGTCCAAACAAACAAACAAAGAACTTTCCCTTACATCCTGATCTATGCTGTGCTTACTAAAAGTCGATATGCTTCTTGAACAGAAAAAATACAAATCATGTGTATATACTGTAGTTTTTCATTTTTGAATCATTGGTTTATATATTATATAAAGCTACAGGATCCTCTGTCCCTCTTTCCCTCAACAAACTATTTCCTACTAAATTAAAAAAAAATGTTTTTTTAAGAAATAAAACATGAAATGGAGTTTCTCAAGTAGAAGCGGAAATGGAGAGACATAAGAATCACTTAGACACCTCTTTAAGGTCACCAACAGGGTCCTTGGGGGGCACATTCATAGCATCTTAGGCTTTCAGGAGCAGAGTTCAAAAACCACAATTTAAACTGATCATATGTTGAAATAATGTTTTAACAATTTTTTCACAATAAAAGAGAGAACAACCAGTAAAACTGACCTTCTGGATACAGTAATGTTAACAATAAGTAATTAATTCTGTCCTTCCTTTACTGCCAACAGCACTCATTTCCCAATCAAGTTGTGAGTGGGACTATCCTCTAACAGAACAGACAGGAAAGAACACTCTTTCCTCATTCATTGACCAAGAAGAGTCCTGAGCACTCAGAGCCAAGGGTTTCTTGCTTTGTGTCACTGCTGCCATTGCCCATGTGCACCCATTAGAACAGTGTAGCCCTAAGAGTAACTCACTAAACTTAGTTCAGAAAGGGCCAGAGATCTCATCTTGATCTTCCTTGCAGCCTGGTACCAAACACAGTACCTTGTTGACTGAAAAAAATAATAATAATTTTCCGAGGTCTGATCTCTGGCTTACGAATTTTCCTATTCATTTTACTGAAATTTTCCCATTGGATTATGATTATTCTTCATTTTCCATTTTCTTTTACATGATCTTCATTGGTACTATGACAAGGATAGCTTTTAAATTTTCACTTAATGTTGAAATGTGTTGAAATTCCAGGAGTTGGATTCAATAGGATCAGTTGGAAAAAAGTTTCCTTCATCTTTATTTTAAATGGTTCAAAAAAAATTATTCATTCAATTAGGGGGAAATCCTATTGATATATTACTGTTGCAGCAGATGTTTTCAGACTGGTTCCTAGAAGGAAGTCCAGAATGAAAAATCTGCAAGAAAAGTAGCATTTTCCTTGTGTGGAAATGCCTCCCTGCCTTTGTAACACAATGAGGTCTTAGTCAAGGTCCTTGTCCTCCAGGAGTTTACAATCTCTTTAGGCAGATAGAACGTGTATAAGTTACTACTAACAGTACAGGTAACATGCCAGATACTACAAATTAGTGATACAGAGAGTAAGCTGGAGGAATTCAAACATAATGATGTCATTTAACTTGGTACCTGAAGTCTCATGTTTACCAAGGAACTTGGGCAGCTGTGCCTGCTAAAGACGCTAAGCAAAGAGAAACTGAAGTCTACCTTGGAGTAGAGACCTCAGGGATAAATACACTTTTTTGGCCTTCTTCTGAATCTTTGGCACTTAGGATAGTGCTTGGTACATATTTGATGCTCCTTAAATACTTGTTCAGTGAAAGAATAAATGAAGACAATACTATGGTACTGAAATCTGTTATCTGCCTTTGCAGCCCCTAGGTGGGAATTAGTGAATTTCAAATGATAGCTACTTTGATAGACAGCTAGGAAGTGTGAGGTCATATTCAATAATGATTAGTAACAATATTCAAAATATAAAGAAGAAAGTATATTAAAGTCAAGTAATGGAAAGAGTTTATTCAGGAATAAAGTTACTACAAAAATTATAAACTGCATTCAGTACTTTGCTTTTGGATTGCAGATTCTGATGAAATCTGGTTTTGAGGTAGAGGAAAGGTCATGGCAGTTCATACAGCTTCCTCCAATCTTAATTCAGTCTTTATAAAACTCTCTGGACTTGAAGAAACATGAAGAGGAAAATTATTCTCATGTATGTTTTAAGAGTAAATATATTTCATTTGGAAGGTGGCCTTAATGAGGAATAAAGAGTCAAGGAAGACAAAAAGATGAAGGATGAGTGTTTGCATGGGAATGTGAAGCGAGTACCTGGCTAAGTTTTCTGACCTGATATTATATGTGGAAAATCCACAAAGGTGTACGTTATGTTAAGAACTGCTGTTTTCAGGCTCACAGTTTATCAGCTGTCATTATGAGGAGCACTTACCATTCCAAAAGTAAATTCTAACCACAGTAGTTAGCCTTAAAGGCAAGTGAGTCCACAGGTTCATTAGAATAGGCAAACACCTATAATTAGTATATAGCACATCATATATGTATTTAAGCATTTCTAGATAATGAGATCATCTGTGCCTTGAAGTCAGTAAATTTTGCATTTATTTATTTAACAAATATTTACTGAACTCCTACCATGGGACCACTAAGCACTGGGGCTAAATGATGTGTAAGCCAATCCTGCCCCCCATTCTCATGGTGCATTCAGCCTGGAAGGAAGTCTAGCAAAGGAGCTGTTGCGTAAAGTGGCTCTCTGTGTTAAGTGGCGTACTATGGGAAGCATGGGTTACTTTAGCACCACACTGAAGGAGCATCTAATCTGTACTTGGAGTTGAGGAACCTACCAGGAAAAAAGTAGTGTATGTAAACTGAGGCTGGAAAGATGAGAAAGAGTTGGCCAGGCTGATAAGTCCTTTACAAATCCTTATAGCACCCAGAATGGCATTATACATAGATTGGATGCCAAGTGATTTGACTTTATCTAAGTTTTTCATTTTTGAGAGCTTGCCACAGATCCAGCTTTGCACTAGGCACTGGAAGAGATTCAAGGGAGTATAAGACTTTATCTCTGTAATCAAAGATTCTACAAATTAGTTGAGGAGGAAAAAAGTACACATATTGTTCCTGAGTTGTTTTATACACAAGGGGATATAATTAATTACTGCATGTGTAGTAGAGACAGTGAGTACTAATGCCTTGTCAGGAAAATGAGAGATTGAAATAAAGATGGAGTGAAAAAAGTGGATATAGGAGAAAACATGGGGGAAAAGGGACTTGAACTGAATTTGTGTTGTAGGACTTGATGTTGGCAATGAATTTGGCCACAGAGAGGAATGGTCAGGAAGGAGATCGAAGGTTCAGTTTAGCAGAAGATACTAGTCGAACTCATTTTGGACTGAATTTTATAAACCATGGTGCCTGGTTATAGGTTCCTGAATGGGAGAATGCCAAAGATGTCTTTATCAGTTGCCAACAAGGCAAATCATCCTTTCTCTTTAACCAACAATACTTTTTTCCTCTTGATGGGCATTTTGATTGACTGACATTTTGCACAACAGCAGACTCTCAGGGGGTCTCTGATACGAAAGTAAGCTGTTAATTCCCTTCTAACAGAAAAGAGAGAGAGACCTTAAAAGATAAAGGCTGGCTGTGCTTCCCATGAAGGGGAGAAAGGGAGCCAGAAGCTCTGCCTTGTCATAATTACTCTAACATTCTCTCCCAGTACCCACGTGCCCTGCCTCCACCATCTTTCTAATCCTTGTCTTCCATAGCAGTAAGTTCAACTCATATGTTCATACCCCAGCAGATCGTCCTGTCTCATTATCACTGTTACTAAAAAAGATATATCCATTTTTGAAGGAGTGAGGGTGAGGCCAGAGTAAGGAACCCAAAGATGCTGGTTAATAAGTACTGAGAATCCAAAGTCAGTGAGAGGGGTAGTTGTTGTTTAGTTGCTCAGTTGTGCCTAACTCTTTTGTTAGGCAACTCTTTTAGTGGCCCACCAGGCTCCTCTGTCCATGGGATTTCCCAGGCAAGAATACTTGAGTGGATTGCTGTTTCCTTCTCTAGAGGGGAACAGGATTTATAATAAGTCCTTATAATAAATTTCATTATTTATTTATAAAGATAGTATTCATTGAATTTGAACGATCTCAATTGTCTAAGGAATACAGGTTACATCAGTGTAACCTCTATAATCTGCCACGGGTTCTTACCACATGCAGTGCCCTCTGCCTAGAATGTTTCCAAACACTCACTCACTTGTCTTTTGCCTGGCCTTCTCCTATTCAAGTTTCATATCTCAACTAAAATATAACTTCCCCAGAGAGATCTTCCATGAGTCCTTTAGGTTCTTCTCATTGTTCTCTTTTGTGCATCTGGTATTTCAGATTGAAATGTATATTTTACATTCAATGCCTCTGATTTCTTCTGGACTGTAAACTCCTTGCAGACAGAGAGCATTTTTGTTTTGTCGACCACTCTAAAATTGGAGCCAATACCATGCCTGGCATGGTAGATGCCCCAACCCAGTGTTATTGAATGTGTACATCCATACAGCTGCTGCACATAAGGGTGGGGAGTTTGTGGAGAGAAATGATAAGGCATTGCCAGAGATAGCCAGCTAGCGGGCTATCAATGGACAATGAAGAAAAGAATTCTGTAGTTGTCAGAAAGGATGGGTTTGTAATAAATCAGCAACCTGAATCCTGAGATCAGGGCTCAGGAAAGCTGGCTGGACCGTATCTCAGTGTTGTTTCCTTCCCAGTGTGAATTCCAAGATAGGATCCTCATTTCCTAGATTCTAATAGTTTTAGTATTGTACAAGTTCTTGTCCTTTTCTCTAGGAAATTGGAACATACAACCAGTTGGAAAATACACTGAATTAAATATTCCAAATTTTGAAAATCCCCAAATTACCAACCAATCAGTAAATCAAAGAGGATTTTATTAGCAGTTAATGAGTCTTTACCTTTATAGTCTCTTTCAACAGAAGAGGAAGAGTGATTCCGACAAGGGGTTTCTGCCATAGATCAAGTCAGATATCAGAGCTATTCACTTGCTTGTGTGGAGCCCTAGGATTTGTGTTTAGAGGATCCCTCCTCACACTGTTGTCACGGCTTCTCGTTTTCAGCAGACATTACACACCACTCATCACTCACTCTCTGTGTCAGAACCTTATCAGCATCCTGAGCTGTGGCTGCCTCTAGTGGATGGAGAGTTTCCCAGCTTACCTCAAAGAACATCAATCATTCTTCATTCTTAGTGTTCAAACTTGTTCATCAGCTAGAAACAGCACTTCCTGCAGCCTCAAAAATTATTTCTGAATAAACACAGGACTGAGAACAGATGAAATGATTGACAGCTCATAACTCCTCCAGTGCTTCATGTTTTGAAACCAGGGTGTATGCAGATGTCTCTTCATTACCAACGTTTGGATGTCACTTAGTGTAGCTGCTAGTGAGAGAGAAACTGCATGGGTTAGATTGTCAAGCATCTGAACGGGGCTTTTGTGCCTGTAGCAGACATTCTAGAGAGCTCTGAACCAGCCTTGAGATTTGAGTAGGAGAAGAGCTATCACATGCAGATCAGGGAGGGAGCTCACGCAATTGTGATATGGGGAAAATTTGTTTTCAGCAATTCTTCTTTCTTTGCATTTTCTTCAAATATCCCCACAACCAAAGTAAGACTCGCTGCTGAGATATGTATAAGCACTCTAAAATAAACCGATATCCTTCTTCCACCAAGGATTAATCATGGCCACCAGACTCCGATCCCCAGTTTTGGACTTGGAGCTACTTGAGCAAAATTGAGGTAGGAATGGGTGGGGATGAAGGTAGGAAGTCAGGAGGAGAGAGCGTAGTGGGTTAATTAAATAAGCTAATTCCTGATAATGGGTAAAATCTGATCATGAAATTTCTTTCCAGGCGTCTGATGACTTAATATGGACAAAGTGCCTTTGCTGGAGGGGCATCAAGAATTTTGTGGCTGGCAAGGGGGAGGGTAGGTGGGAGAAGGATAAACTGGGAGTTTGGGATTAGCAGATGCAGGCT